>NC_036838.1:23682069-23735336 GCF_002910315.2 Salvelinus sp. IW2-2015
ACCTAAAAATAATTACAGATAAATGATTCTGAATGTCAGCCTCCTTGTCCTCTGCAACATGACATTAGCCCACAGTTGCTATAGAGACGTCTGTGTTTCCTGTGAACAAGCCCCACATCTACATTTCTATTGAAACATGTATTCTTTGTCCCAGTCACAGCCACCATCTTCTGTAAGTCAGACTAACAGTATGTATGTAGCTCTCTAAAAAATGAACATTGTTCATCCCTGATATGGCTGGTCATCTGTTTTGTGTCACTCGTCCTTTTCCGTGAGTTATTTTTCCGCTCCATCTGTTTGGCTACAGGATATTCCATATTCTTTCCCCTCTTTTAGTCTTTTACTTTAGGAACTCTTAATATTTCAACATGTATGGTTATAATAAGTGCGTGTCTCATTCCACTGATCATTCTATTGATTTATATTTCTCTGTCATTATTTTACATTTTGTTCAGATAAGAATGACCACTGCTTCGATAACATGCTGTGAATGCATTACAGACTGTTCCGCTTCGCCAACTTGTGTAAAGTGTTCCCATCTCATGTTTTCTTAGTTTTCATTAAATGGCAAAAAGAGCCGATATAATGACCCATTTTGTTATGTCCAGATACCTTCCAGTACCTCGAAGCCAAAGGTCAGTATCATTATTATGATTTAAAGCTGCAATATGTAACTTTTTGGCTACCAGACAAAACAACAGGTTACCAAAATATTCAAATAGTGATTAATATATTTTCAATAAAAAGTTTATTTTAATGAATTCATCGGATCAACATGGTCAGCATCCCCATGGAATGCTTTCGACACTTTGCAAAATCCATGCCCCGACTGTTTGGTATTGTCAGTGTAGTCCCGACACAAATCTAGGGTTGGTACCCAAGCAGCTGGTCGATCATTCTAAATGTTCCATTGCCATGATGCTGTCAACGTTCTTATGCCTTGCTTGCTAGCTAGGAAACTTCGGCTAACACAGTCACGTCCAACAATGCAGCCAGAAATAACAGCAAAGAATTGTATTGCATTTTTTAAGCTGTTTTCTATAGATTGTTTGGGGAATACATCCATAACAATGAGCTAATGACTCGATGCGAGATTTCGCCTAGCATAGAGAAATGTGCCTCTCTCCCCAGGACACTATTCAGAGGAGCTAGCCAACTACAGTACACAGTTAACGCAATCAATTTCCCAAACTGAAGCTGGAATGACAGTTAAACTTTGCTGCATTTTTTGTTTTTCTATTGGCATTCTTTGAATATATCCATAAATAATATACTGATTCATGATTTTGACAGGCTGAGAAATAAGCTGCCATGTCTGTCTCATCCCGACCATTCGTTCATTACTATGTGACAGCTGATATGATCGAATTTCAATAGTGAAACAATGTTGCAAATTCGGAGACAAGACAGCAAGGTAAATACAAATCTCCCGCTGTGAAAACCAAACTGCTAGTCTAAAATAAATGGATATAATATCTAAATGCTTTTACAGTGGAGATTTAATTGCCTGGGCGGCTGATAAAATCGTGGATTGAGCAGTCAAATGGAATAGTGAATAGACTTTTTTGTTTCGCAAAGCGTTGCGCGCATTCGCCCTTGTCTATTCACTATTCCATCTGACTGCCTCAATCCACTTGGGACAGAACAACAAAAAGCCCTCTATTTACATGTTGCTTATGAGTGAATCCAACACTAATTTTGGATTATCATTGGAGTTTAAGGCTCGTATGAATGTCCTGCTTAATATAAAATGTTTGTGTCATCATTGCAAATCAACTGCCAGTATACTTAAAATAACTAAACTTTCAACTGTCATGTTCCTGACGCTTTCCTCTTTTTTTGTAGTGTTTAGTTGGTCAGGGCGTGAGTGGGTGGCATTCCATGTTATGTGTTTCTATTTGGGAAATTGTGTTGCCTGATATGGTTCTCAATTAGAGCAGGGTTTGACGTTTCCTCTGATAAAACCATATTTTAGCGTAGGTTGTTTCACATTGTTTTGTGGGTGGTGTCCCTGTGTGTCCGTATATTGTTACCACACGTGGACTGTCTTGTTGCTCCTTCGTGTTATGTAGTCGTTCCTGTTCGTTGCGTTCTTCGTTATTGTAAGTTCTCAAGTCCAGGTCTGTCTACATCGTTTATTTGTTTTGTAGTTGTGAAAGTGTTTTCGTGTTTCGTCGTATACTTTAATAAATTTTCATTATGTCCACGTTTAACGCTGCATTTTGGTCCACCCTTACTCCTCCTCCTCATCCGAGAGGAGAATTAGACAGTCGTTACAGAACCACCCACCAAAACAAGGATCAAGCAGCCGTGAGAGAACCATGCAGCAGCGGACAAACAAAACCAGGACTCGTGGACTTGGGAGAGATTCTGACGGAAATGGACCCTGGGCTCAGACAGGAATATCGCCGCTCTTTTGAAGATAGGAGGCAGCTAAAGCCCAGAGCGGTGGTATGAGGAGCAGCAAGGAGACCGCGGCTTGAAACCCGAAAGGAAACCCCAAAAGAATTTCTTGGGGGGGGGGTGCTAAAAAGGGAGTGTGGCGAAGTTCAGGTAGGAGACCTGCGCCTACTCCCTGTATACTTAACGTGAGAGCGAGAGTACGGGCAGACACCGTGTTACGCAGTAGAGCGCATGGTGTCTCCTGTACGTGTGCATAGCCCGGTCGCGCCTACCACCAGCTCCTCGTATCGGCAGGGCTAGTATGAGTATTGAGCCAGGTGGCCATGAAGCCGGCTCAACGCGTCTGGTCTCCAGTGCGCCTACTCCTGTACTTAACGTGGAGAGCGAGATACGGCAGACACCGTGCTACGCAGTAGAGCGCATGGGTGTCTCCTGTACGTCGTGCATAGGCCCGGTGCTGTACATACCCCAGCTCCTCGTGTCGGCGCGGCTAGATTGAGTATGAGCCAGTGCCATGAAGCCGTACTCAACGCGTCTGGTCTCCAAGTGCGCCTACTCCCTGTACTTAACGTGAGCGAGAGTACGGGCAGGACACCGTGTTACGCATAGAGCGCATGGTGTCTCCTGTTACGTGTGCATTAGCCTCAGGTGCGGTACCATATCCCAAGCTCTCGTGTCGGCCGGCTAGATGAGTATTGAGCCAGGTGCCATTTGAAGCCGGCTCAACGGTCTGTCTCCAGTGTGTCTCCTCGGGCCGCATACATGGCACCAGCCTTACGCATGGGTCCCCGGTTCGCCTACATAGCCCGTGCGGTTATTCCACCTCCCCGCCATCGGGTCAGGCGACGGGGAGCATACAACCAGGTAAGGTCGGGCAGGCTCCAGTGCTCAAGGGACCATAGGTTCTCAAGCTATCTGTCTTTAACAGATGTTATTTTGTATTATTATTGCCGACAATTCGATTTTTAAAACCAAACTAACATGTCTGTCTGAGATTTTTTTTTATCTTCGACTTTTTGTTTTTAAGTTTTTAACTGCTGCACAAAGTTTAACTACAAAAACCTTGAAATTTGTGGTTAAGAGTTTGATGGTCTCTAAACTGTAGAAGGGTTTTCATATTTCATTTATGTTTGGTGAGTCGTGTTTAATAATATGCCAGAGCTGTGAAGGTAAACTGATAAGCACAGTAAATGAAAGGAAAGGATGGAAGGAAGTGCATTTGCTTGAAGTGCATAACATTGAACGTGTGTAGGCTGAGAATGCAGTTGCTGTTTTTAAACTAACGTTTTTACGTAGCCTAACTTTGAGAGTAACCGTTTGATCATGTGACCTAAAAAAAAGCAGCAGCAGCCGAAGAAGTAACTTCATCTTCTGACGTGCCCCAAAAAATATGAAAAAGTGTCGGGAAAAGCTAAACCAGGTTTGTAAAACCATGTGCGGTTTAGGCCAATTTGAGTAGCCTAATTTGACGGTTATTTGGTTAGATTAAGGTTGATACATTTGTCCATTTCATTGTTAGAAACCAGCAAAGCACCTGCTGTGGCACGGAGAACTCCTCTTCATCCACCTACGATGGTGATGGTTAACGAAGCGCTGAAGGAGTTGGACTCTCGAAAGGGGGYCTCCTCGCAGGCCATTCGCGGATACATAACAGAGAAATATCYATCTGTGGACCTGGTGAGGTTGAAATACATGATACGCAAGACCCTGAAAAAAGGATTCGAGGGCGGGGTATTGGTGAGGACATCAACTCGAAAGCAAACGGAGCACAGGGGAGGCTTCGGGTAAGTGACCCATGCATGTCTAAATCTTWAAGTAAATGCCCAGTGTTTCCAGATTTCTATGAAAAATGACCAATAATTTACAATATGAGTGAAATGGTTTTCCTTCCCAAAAATTGTAATTGAGTATGTCAAAGCAGCTTTCCTGTTTGAATTGTGTTTTTTATTTATATATTACTACATTGGGCAATTACATACCATTTCCAGTGGCACACTGACTCGCGTAATGATGAAGCCATAGGCTACTACTCACGGTGATGGATCTCAAGATGAGCTACTTTGAAAAACAGTGCTGCTGGTCACTAAAAATTGGGAGTTGAGAATTATATTGGTTCTACAGACAGTCTTCTATTTTCAGCAGTAGGCATTTGCTTTCCAAATTATGTTTTTCCCGCAATTTGTATTTTGAAATGTGCAAACGGACAACTGCAACCAACTACATACATATAATCCATGGATGGCAGTTCCCATTCAAATCAGGACTGGCAGCCATTGCTAGTGTACCCATGAGTTACCACTCAAATTGCCAGGGTAAGAGGTTCAAAAAGTCTATGTATTCTTGTTTTGCACGCTTTGTACAAAATAATAAAATGCAGTACTACAGGATATTTCTTAACGTAGCTCTTTATTAGCTAGCTACAACTGGCATGTTCACGTATCTCCAACCATGATCAGCTGATCATGACCTAACCATCTGGGTGGTCTTAACCAATCATAGCACAGTATGATACGGCGGTAAAATGCATCCAATTACAATTCAGTATGTTTACATATATGAATATTACAATTCTGTCTATGGCCACAACACAACAAGCTGTACATTTGGCATGCATGCTGCCCAAATTGCTGCCTTCCCGACTGTAGGCAACCAGAAACTGCCAAAATAAAGGAAACAATTGAGTCAATGAGGGACAAAGTTTATGGTGTGTGTGTGTGGGGTGTGTTTTCCTGGACCACTGTTTAGGTCCATTTGTAGAATTTATGCCAAGGCGCATCGAAGCTGTTCTTGTAGCTGGTGGAGGCCAAACACCCTTTTTAAGACACTTTGTTGGTGTTCTCTTTATTTTGGCAGTTACCTGCATGTGCTTGTGAGAACATTTAATCCAGTTATTTTTGAGAAGCTATTGATCCTCTGTGGATAAATATATTCTCTGGTTTATTTTGAACATTGAGAACATTCTCCCTTGGTTGGTTATAAAATAAGTAATTTGTTTTTTTGCCTCTTGGGCCCAGCCCCTGACTCACATAATTGACCAGTCACATTTAGCTATTATGCAGTTTATTTTTTCAGTTACCCAATCAAGGCAGGGCCCCACATCTACCCACATGGGGCCCATACCTCTCCTCCCCCCCATCTGATGATTAGCAGAGTGGCAGCAGGAAGCTGTCTACACTAATTNGAGGTTGAAATACATGATACACAAGACCCTGAAAAAAGGATTCGAGGGCGGGGTATTGGTGAGGACATCAACTCGATAGCAAACGGCTAAATCTTCTTAAAGTAAATGCCCAATGTTTCCAGATTCCTATTAAATATGACCTATAATTTACAATATGAGTGAAATGGTTTTCCTTCCCAAAAATTGTAATTGAGTATGTCAAAGCAGCTTTCCTGTTTGAATTGTGTTTTTTATTTATATATTACTACATTGGGCAATTACATACCATTTCCAGTGGCACACTGACTCGCGTAATGATGAAGCCATAGCCTACTACTCACGGTGATGGCCAACGCGCTCGTCTTGGCAATAGCCTATCTCAAGATGAGCTACTTTGAAAAACAGTGCTGCTGGTCACTAAAAATTGGGAGTTGAGAATTATATTGTTTCTACAGACAGTCTTCTATTTTCAGCAGTAGGCATTTGCTTTACAAACTATGTTTTTCCCGCAATTTGTATTTTGAAATGTAAATGTGCAAACGGACAACTGCAACCAACTATATACATATAATCCATGGATGGCAGTTCCCATTCAAATCAGGACTGGCAGCCATTGCTAGTGTACCCATGAGTTACCACTCAAATTGCCAGGGTAAGAGGTTAAAAAAATCTATGTATTCTTGTTTTGCACGCTTTGTACAAAATAATAAAATGCAGTACTACAGGATATTTCTTAACGTAGCTCTTTATTAGCTAGCTACAACTGGCATGGTCACGTATCTCCAACCATGATCAGCTGACCATGACCTAACCATCTGGGTGGTCTTAACCAATCATAGCACAGTATGATACGGCGGTAAAATGCATCCAATTACAATTCAGTATGTTTACACATATGAATATTACAATTCTGTCTATGGCCACAACACAACAAGCTGTACATTTGGCATGCACGCTGCCCAAATTGCAGCCTCCCCGACTGTAGGCAACCATAAACTTCCAAAATCAAGGAAACAATTGAGTCAATGAGGGACAAAGTTTATGGTGTGTGTGTGGGGTGTGTTTTCCTGCCATGGTTTAGGTCAGTTTGTATAATTTATGCCAAGGCGTTTTGAAGCTGTTCTTGCAGCTGGTGGAGGCCAAACACCCTTTTTAAGACACTTTGTTGGTGTTCTCTTTATTTTGGCAGTTACCTGCATGTGCTTGTGATAACATTTAATCCAGTTATTTTTGAGAAGATATTGATCCTCTGTGGCTAAATATATTCTCTGGTTTATTTTGAACATTGAGAACAGGCTCCCTTGGTTGGTTATAAAATAAGTAATTTGTTTTTTTGCCTCTTGGGTCCAGCCCCTGACTCACATAATTGACCAGTCACATTTAGCTATTATGCAGTTTATTTTTTCAGTTACCCAATCAAGGCAGGGCCCCACATCTACCCACATGGGGCCCATACCTCTCCTCCCCCCCATCTGATGATTAGCAGAGTGGCAGCAGGAAGCTGTCTACACTAATTTAGACATCGCCCTATAATCGGCCCAATTGTATGGGATCATTGTTATTGAGCTACATCCATTGCAATGGAGGACATTTAACATTGCTCATTCAATGACTTGTATGGGTGTCCTCACTTTCATGTTCATTGATTGCATGCATACACACACATCACATAACTCTTGTCTCTAGAAGCTGAGAAGAAAAGGCTACAGCCAAAAAGCAGAAGGAGAAACCTTCAGAGGCAAGTGTGGTTTCAGTTATGTTCTGTCTATTGGCATTGTTCAAGTGGTTTTGGTGTATAGGGCCTTTTTATATTATAATATTATATATTACACACACACACACACTTGTCATGGGTACTGTTCCCTATTGGGTTTACCATGGTTAAATTGAATCTAATTTTAAATGGGTGATTGTATTGTAAACCTGTCATTTTCATCTTTCAGGATGCAAAAGCATCTGCTTCCAAGTGGCCCCTGCTAAGAAGCCCAAGTCGAAGGGGCAGAGGGACAGCTGAGGATCAACCCAAAGCACAGAAGACTACCAAGGGTGAAGGGGCAGCCAAGAAGGGTGCAAAGGCCAAAGCTTTCCAGAAGCCGATGAAGGGGACACTGCTGCTCCTGAAGCTAAAACCACAGGGAAATGAGGCAAGAGGGCAGCAGCAGAGTGACTGCACTCCTTTTATCCACTTTGTGTTTTTAAATAAAGCAGTTTGTAGTTCTTGTTTGTGGCATTTAGGTGTAGACCTAGCTGCTGTAAAATCTCTCATCTCCACTTTTCCTGTAGAGAAGTGTTGATGGTAGCTAGGGGTTTGTAATGATGCAAGATAAATAAATAAAAAGATGGGAAGTTCTTGTTTCTTACACCTGTTTAAATCAGTACCCTCTTCTGMCAGATTAATTGTATCACTAGTACAGTGACTTCCTGGAAAATATTGATGGCCAAGGTGTTTTCTATACAGTCAGGACTTTGTTGTTCATCCATCATAGGTTGACGACCATGGCACGATTCATTGGGATAATCTGGTACAGTGAGTGTGAAGATGGTTGAGCCCAATCTGAGCCTGGAACACTTCGGCACACTGGACATGACATCTTGTACCAGTCTCCTGAGGGACGGCCCTGATACTGGTCCTTTACTGTTCTCTCCACCATGGATTTTTTGATGCTGCTGGTTTGTGGTAGCAGTCTTTCTATACAGTTGGAACTAAACATTTCCCATAACTATTCAAAAACTAGTCTTATGAGTCAGTGCCCACAAACGTGCAATGCAACATGTTGTACCATTTCAGTKTGTCCACAAGGGGGTGCAAGAACTAATTGAGTCTTCAGTTTGATATTCAAAGGTACCAGAACATTACTGTCCACTGGTGCTCCTGGTTCTTTATTCCCTGGAAGTTTAACCAGCTTTTACTCAACCACCTTTAAGGAGAAGAATAAATCATTAACGCTGTGGACCTCAAAACCTGGATTTGAAGAAGTGAAGCAAGTTTTTACTCTGCCCAGAATCTGTCCACGACGTGAGCAATTCGTATGGAGGTCAATGAGTTGAATTTGGTCAATAGATATTTGCCAATTTTCSAYGTGGGGGTTATTTGATCGAATCCAAGTTTTGTAATTGTTAGGTTGTGGCATTTCTGCAACTGAAAAAACTACTTCATATTGGAGTTGTGCCTGTTGTGATACTTATGGTTAACCCATTGTAGCATAGACATTGCAATGGAGGGCTTACACTATTTTAACATAGTCAACTGGGTGGGAATTCCTACGAGTCAGGAGAAATGTAATACTTTAAAATGGAGAGCATAGACAACGCCATTGAAGCGGTCACAGATGAGGCCTATCTATGACCCAGTCACACTTATCTGCCCTCATTGGCTAGAAAAGGTGTCACCTGCCTTCCATCTTTGAGGACATTGTTGGAGCTCGACTAGCTTGTCAATATAGGCAATATTTTCTACACATCAAAAACATGAGATTGAAATAGAAACTGGGTGTTGACTCAATCCTGCATTTTTAAAACCGCATGTTTATTTGTTTTAAAAAATAAAAAGTTGACATTTCATTTCACTAATAGAAACAGTACGGAAGCACTGAAAGTCTGAGCAGYTTCACAGCTCTTCAAGTATGTTCATTTATTTTATAGTCTCAGCAGGGGCAGATCCAACAGGCCAGGCCAAGAGTGCGGGGCTTCAAGCTGAGAATATTCCGACTCAGTCCTGATCCAATCAGGCCCAACGTCACGTTTAGCTCGTCCAATAGAAACAAGTCAAGAACCCATCACTTGCTTGATCCAGTGATAAATTTGATTTTGTCCACAGCAGTGCACTGTAGCTAGTCACATCAATCCTCCCAGAAAGAAGAGCGATTTGGTGAAATGGGCAAAGACTGGGGTGATTGAGAAGAGGGGCAGAGGAAGACAAACACGGAAGAGAACATATTGGGAGTAAGAAAAGGGAGAAAGGAGAGATTTTAGGGTTAAAGAGAGAAAAGGAAGAGAGATTTTGGACGTAGAGAAAAGTCACTAGCCATGTGGATCATCAACATGTCAGCTGTTTACCTTCCCAATCCTGCCACAAGAGAAAGCCCTCAAGCATCTGCATTAGTGACTACAATAACAAGAAGAAACAAATTCAATACCACTTGAATCAATTCTAAAGTAAGAAAACGTCTTCCACGTGTAAACAATTGCACTGCTTGGAGAGAGCGAGAGGAGTAAGTGTGCAGATCTCCTGGCTCCTCATCMTCCTTTCCGCTAAGCCCGCCCWTTGTGCTGGCCTGGCTCCACCACATGCATCAGAGGCAGTGTACGGGTTTGTTAGTTAGTCGTCGTCCCACACCAGGCCCCACCTCTGTCCCTCATTGTTCAGGGAGCCCCGCCCCGCCATCACCTCCCTTCGTCACTCATTGAGAGAGCCCCACCCCTGTAGGTCAACTCGGGGACAACAGGAAGCGATCCAGGTACTGCGAGATGACYTCCCAGTTCCTCCACAGGAAGGCGAGGAGGACGACAAAGAGCAGCGTGGAGAAGGTGCGGCTGCGCGTTTTCATCAGGGGCACCACACAGTTGGCCACGGTGGAGACGAATACCAGGAGCACGGCCATGACGGCTAGCAGTACGTTGATGAGCTTGCCCAGCAGGGTCCGGGCCGTGGCGTTCTCTAGGCCCTCTAGCTGGACCACCTGCTGCTGTTGTTGCTGCAGCTCCATCTTGGAGATACGCGTCTGGCACACCTCCAGAGACTCCTACATATGGGGGGGGGGGGGTGACAGGACATGGTTAAACAGGTTGGAATGTCACTAACTCGCTTCACCACAAACACAGCGAGACCCTATCGTATAACATATCAAGGGGGGAGAAAGAAGAAACAAATTGAGTTCACTGGAGCTAAAAGGTATGAGGTAAAAATATTCCTTATTTCAATTGCTGACAGAACCTACCTGAATGTCTCTAGCTCTCTCGTATGACTGATAGGCGATCTTCTCCTCCATGCTGGCCAGCTCCTGCTTCAGGTTCAGGATCTCATTCTGGTGCAGCTCTGTTAAGTCATTCAGCTGCTCCTCCAAACGCTCACACCTGAACACACACACGGTACCAATCAAACACGTCCTTGCATTAACCCCTCCCCACCCTTTGAGGACAAAAAAATATACGTTTTTTTTTTTTACAGCTTTTGCTACATATACATGTATTTTTTTATTTATTATAAAATGTGTCATGAAAGGAAGTGTTAGTGGAAATGTTTGCTGGTGCTGAGTGATAAGAGTTATTTTGAACTGAGAAAGTATACCGGTATTCTAAATTTAGTAACAAGGGGATTTTGCATCTCTTAGCAACTTGAGTAACTGCTAAGTTCAGTGAGTATGTACTCTGCCTTCAGAAAGTATTCATACCCCTTGACTTATTCCACATTKTGTKWYASMSCSWRWWSWMAAWRTRTWWWMKAKWTTTCTCACGCATCTATACACAACATCCCATAATAGCAAAGTGAAAATATGTTTAGAGTTTTTTGCAAATATATTGAAAATTAAATCTCAATTTACATAAGTATTCACACCCTGGAGTCAATACATGTTAGAATCACCTTTGACAGCGATTACAGCTGTGAGTGTTTCTGGGTAAGTCTCTCGGAGCTTTGCACACTTGGATTGTACCATTTTCCCCATTATTCTTTTCAAAATTCTTCAAGCTCTGTCAAATTGGTTGTTGATCATTGCTAGACAACCATTTAAGTCTTGACATACATTTTTAAGCAGATTTAAGTCCAAACTGTAAAGAACATTCACTGTCTTCTTGGTAAGCAACTCCAGTGTAGATGTGGCCTTGTGTTTTAGGTTATTATCCTGCWGAAAGGTGAATTCATCTCCCAGTGTCTRGTGGAAAGCAGACAACCAGGTTTTCCTCTAGGATTWTGCCTGTGCTCCATTCCATTTATTTTTTAATYCTGAAAAACTCCCCAGTCCTTMATGATTACAAGAATACCCATAACATGATGCAGCCACCACCTACATTAAAATATGGAGATAGGTAGTCTAATGTGTTGTATTGGATTTGTACCAAACATAACACTTCATATTTCAGGACAACAAGTTGTAAACAGTATGAATGTTTTGGAATATTTTAATTCCGTACAGACTTTGAGTAGCTACAATGTTTTTCCTATCACAACTATTAAACTCTGTATTAAAGTCACCATTGGCCACATTGTGAATCCCTGAGCAGTTTCCTTCCTCTCTGGCAACTGAGTGAGGAAGGACGCCTGTGTCTTTGTATTGGCCATGCAACTTATGTCTTCTTAAGCACATTTTTATTCAACTAATTTAGGCTTGCCATAACAAAAGTGGTTGAATACGTAGACACGATATTTCATTGTTTCATTTTAAAATTAATTTGTAAAAAATGTCAAAAAACACAATTCCACTTTGACATTATGGGTTATTTGGAATATTTTAATTCTGTACAGGGTTCCTTTTCTCTGTCAATTAGGCTAGGTTAGTATTTTAGAATAAGGCTGTAATGTAACAAACTGTGGAAAAAGTCAAGGGGTGGGAATACTTTCTGAAGGCACAGTGGCTATGGACCCCTTGACTTTGTTACAGCCTTATTCTAAAATTAATTAAATAGTTCCCTCAATCTACACACAATACCCCATAATGACAAAGCGAAAACAGGATTAGAAATTTTTGCTAATTTATACCAAATTTAAAAAATAAAATAAAAAACTGAAACATCACATTTACATAAGTATTCAGACCCTTTACTCAGTACTTTGTTGAAACACCTTTGGCAGCAATTACAGCATTGAGTCTTCTTGGGCATGACGCTACAAGCTTGGCACACCTGTATTTGGGGAGTTTCTCCCACTGGGGAAACTGATGCTCCCTGCATCTGACGGTCAGTTTCAGCAGAGGGGAGAGAGAAGCAGAGTCCACCTCTCATGGTCCCTGCTCGCTCCTTTCCTCCGGTGAGACTGACCAGAGAGAGAGGACAGTCTTCCACCTGATGGTGAACCTCGAGTCGCACAACATTATTTCTGCCTCATGCACAAATTCATGTTGTTCCTATAAMTAGAGAAAGTTAAATATTCCTCTATATTACAATAGACACGACGAGCTGCTAATAATAAAAACGCAGGCCTATCGATACACTTGGCTACTCAATTCATTCATTCATTCATTGCAGCTGCAGTGCTGGTTGTAGCACTAGTGGAAGTAGGGAGAAGTGCGTTTTTGTTTTGTGTTGACAATGCTGAATAAAAACTTAAACATGAACTCCGTTACAAAAACAGCAGCTCCTTGCTGTATTCTTTGAAAACTATGACTAAAGAGACACTGTCAAAGTTGAAGTCTCAAGTATGCTAGTAGGCTGGTATCAAACTTTGCTGTGGGGGTCGTGGAAGYTGTAGGCATGGTGATTTGAACTAGCCGATTGGCCAGCACAGTAGGCGCGCTTGATTTAGCACTCCTGGTCCGCCGGTTAAGCAGAATGTGTCCCTTCAGAGAAAATGGTTCAAAAATGGGAACACTTTGCCTACCCGGCACAGTGCTTCGGAATCAAGTGCACCTACCGCCAACAGAGCAAGACATATATATATATATATATATATATATGGCTTTATCAGGCTATCATCATCATTTATCATATATAGGCTTTATCATTTTTACATTTGAGTCATTTAGCAGACGCTCTTATACAGAGCGATTAACAGCAGAAATTAGGATTAAGTGCCTTGCTCAAGGGCACATCGACAGATGTTTCAACTAGTCGGCTCTGGGATTCGAACCAGTGACCTTTCAGTTACTGGCATTACACTTTTAACCGCTAGGCTACCTGCCACCCAGGTAGCCTTTTCTACAGAAATGTTTGATCAACAAAAATTGCCTTGAAGGTCGCYCAGTCGATCGACCCGTTGGTAACCACTGGTCTAGTCTATTTAATACCGGTTGCGTCCTAGGTTGTGTGTGGCATGCAGTGGCTACCTGTATCTCTCCTCCTGCAGGGCCTGCATGATCATGGTGTAGTCTCTCTGGTAGTGGCTTTTCAGGCTGTCAAACGACTCATCCAGCCGACCTTGGCTGTCCCGGAGCTCCTGGACCTCGTGGAGCAGCGTGTCCAAGCCCAAGCTCTGGCCGTGCTCCAGTGTGTTCAARCCCTTAGAGCTGGGCGGGCCCCCGGGGGCCCCTGTGATGCTGTTGGCCCCAGCCGAGCCGGAGGTGGCACTGGAGCAGTCGTCCTCGCTGCCGTACTTGGGGCTAGAGGCCCCCCCCAGGGTCCTGGACCCCCCAGTCCCCAGAACGTGACCATCCTCCTGGGGCTCGTCCAGGGAGTCCTTCAGGGCAGAGATGTTGTCTGCGCTGCCAAACTTGTTGCGGATGAGGGAGGCGATCTCGCGAGGCTTGGACACCACGGCCCCGGCCGCCGAGTGAGTGGCGTGGGAGAAGCTGGAGAGACCACCGGTGACCTGTTGGGGGGAGATGGGTCAGTTACTAACTAGGGAGGGAGGGGAGACTACGGTGGTAGTGAAAACACATGGGACAGAGATACCAGACCTGGGTTCAACTTAGGGATGTGACAAAYGGACAACTTTGATAAGCGTTTTAACTGCCATTTTCTTTTTACGATTTACCAGAATAAATCTGAAAATTCCACAATGCAGAATAATGGTCCTAATGCATGACCGCTGGGCCGGGCAATGAAGTTATATCTACTGCAGTCWWMTACCCTTGAAAGCACCTCAGCCACGGCATGTTTGTCTGTAAGGGTACGTTAAAGCTTTTTAAAATATCGACACTAAACTCTGGAGAGTTCCGAAGCTTGACTGAGCGGGCATTTTACTTGTCTGTAAARGAATACCACTGAAGCGGTACTAATTACCAGAAGTGTCAATCAAATAATCAATAATCTGACTGCGCGCAACTTTAGGTCTAAAGTTTGTTAAATACCATAACAAGACATTTAGTAGAAAGAAAATATCTTCCGATAGGAATCGACTGCTAAGATTAAAAAACAGAGACCGATTASATGCCGTACTTCCCAAACACTCGCATCTTTCTTAGTGAGCGACAGAGAGAGAGGGGAGGGGCAGAGTATAGGCAGGTCGGCCAACAGGCAGAACTGTGCACTAGGCCCATCTGTCGGCAATCAGAAGCTGTACCACGCAATGTACTTCGCAATTTCTTAACTTCAGTAAACCAATGAACAGGCTAGGAAATTCTACATGCAACAGACCAAAGACTGAACAAATACACGCATTATTAGCGATGGGGGGGGGGGGAATACTTTTTCCATTTGGGATTATTCTAAACATTAGGGATCCCGATTTCATTTTAAAACGTTTCACACCCCTAGTTCAAATACCACTTAATCTTTCAAATACTTTTAGCGTTTGCTTTAGTCTGCCTGGAGTGACAGATGGGCACGGTTTGCGACTCTTCTATAAGTTATTGCACCAGTCAAGCTCAATCAAGCCCAGCTAAAGTATGAAATGATTTCGAATAGTATTTATGAACCCAGGTCTGAGACATGCATATTCTACACGMAATCTATTGAATTCTGTAGGAAACTGTGTGCTGCTAATTACTCKGAAAAGGACAAGTGACTAAAACCAGAAAAAAATAGATTTTGATGGTGGTGGTGGTAGTACTCACATTAGCAGTTGCAGTGGCACACTAGTGGTAGAAATAACACTGGTGAAAAATAAGCGGGATGACCTCATAAGGAAAGTACATGTGATGTTAAAATGGTCATAACGCTAACCTTAGCGCCCACGCCCTTGAGGCCTTGGTGCATGTCTCGGAGCACGTCTTTGGGCTGACGGGGGATACCGTTGTGCTCCACCTCTCTCAGTTTGCGGTGGTAGTGCTCCAGCTTCCTCTGCAGCTGCTGAATGGTCTGGGCCGACTTCTGGTTCTTCTTCTCAAACACCTGTTTGATGCGGGCACTCTGCTGCTTGTCCGCGTTGTTGGCCAGCTTCAGGTACTCGGCCACGTTGTCGTCTCTGGCCGTCTGCTCAATCTTGATCTGCTCGGTGAGCTTGAGGATCTTCTGCTGCAGCTGGGCGATGGCCTGTTTTGTGCGCTGGGGGTCGGGGGTGGTGTCGACCGAGTCCAGCCCGTAGCCGTCGGCTCCGCAGGAGAGGGCGTTGGGCGATACAGCCGGGCCGGAACCGTCCAGACAATCCAGCTGACCCAGGAAAGACAGMGTAACGAGGAGGAAGAGAAGATGGGAGGAGAGAAGGATAGATCAGAGACTGTCGTGTAAGATTGAGGAAGAGCATTAAAAGTAGCCAAATGGAGTGGAAAGTAACTATAAGGCAAACATGATCAAATCAGCCAACACCGTATAATCATAATATAGAGTCTCCAATCAAAAACACATTTTGAMCAATGTGTAAAATGTTAATTGTGTAGATAATCATCCAAGAAAACCCAGTGATCCAAACCTCATGTCTCTATCATAATCCCTTCAAAAGTTAGTTTTTACCCTTGTAGGATGGTCAGAATTAGGGGGACTAAATGACAACCCATTTTTTATATATAAATATATCACACACACACACACAACCGTTCAAAAGGTTGGGGTCACTTAGAAATGTCCTTGTTTTTGACAGAAAAGCAGATTTTTTTGTCCATCAAAATAACATAAAATTGATCAGAAATACAGTGTACATTGGTAATGTTGTAAATGACTATTGTAGCTGGGAACAGCCGATTTTAAATGGAATATCTAAATAGGCGTACAGAGGCCCATTATCAGACACTGAAGATTGCGTACAACGCTGTGTACTACTCCCTTCACAGAACAGCAAAAACKGKCTCTAACCAGAATAGAAAGAGTGAGAGGCCCTGGTGCACAACTGAGCAAGARGACAAGTACATTAGAGTGTCTAGTTTGAGAAACAGCCGCCTCCCAAGTCCTCAACTGGCAGCTTCATTAAATAGTACCYGCAAACACACCAGTCTCAACGTYAAMAGTGAAGAAGCGACTCCGGGATGCTGGCCTTCTAGGCAAAAGGGTTTTCTAAAGATCAATKAACCTTTTAAAATGATAAACTTGGATTAGCTATCACAACATGCCATTGGAACACGGGAGTGATGGTGGCTGATAATGGGCCTCTGTAGCCTATGTAGATATTCCATAAAAAATCTGCCGTTTCCAGCTACAATAGTCATTTACAACATTAACAATGTCTACACTGCATTTCTGATCAATTTGATGTTATTTTAAAATGGACAACAAAAAAAAAACTTTTCTTTCAAAAACAAGGACATTTCTATGTGACCCCAAACTTTTGAACGGTAGTGTATATCTCTATCGCATCAGTTAGGCTGGATTCGGTGAACAGTAGCCCGTAGCCTTAATTCTGAGAGGCTCACCTTCCCATTGAACGGGTCGTCATTCTCGAATCCGCAGGACATAAAACAATAGAGGTAAAATGGATATCGATTGAGACATGACGCGTATGCTTTTCATATCAAGTCGAAACTCCTCTTCGAAGACTTCACAAAAACAAGCGTCGCTCGGTGAAATGGCCATGGATTATTGAGCATGTTCCAAGCTTTTTATTGTCAAAGCCTTTTACATTTAATGACATTAGTGAAATGCACCTTTTGCGACCCGCGGAAACAACTGACAACGACAAAATTATAAATCCTCAAAAGTTATGAGAAGCCTGCACCGCTATATCAACAGAGCTCTGTGCTTATTATCAGATATATTAAGTTACAAAATTTGACTTTTTGGAAGTAACGTTAATGACACAGAGAAAGACCCCACTGAACGACTCAGAACACGAATAATCAGATGTCTTGGTAAAATGTATTTTATAACATAAGGAAGCTTTGGGTTTGTGGTAGATTCTGCCTATTATAACATACAGAAGTGACATTTCCACCCCCTCTGGGCAGTGGCTGGACACCCTACATAATGTTACCTCAGACTGATTTGCCATAAAGGAACATGTTAATAATTTGTAAAAACAGCCGAGTCGTACCTTCCATAAATATCTCCAGAGGAACCCATGTCTATATACTGAGCAGTAATCCATCAGACAGGGATGCCATACAGAGAGTGTGTGTGTGTGTGTGTGTGTGTGTGTGTGTGTGTGTGTGTGTGTGTGTGTGTCTTCCCTATTCACAGTAAATGATGTGGCTTAACTAAAGCTAAAGCATTTTTCTCAACCAGAAAAATAAAAATGTTATGTTCTCAAATCTATTTTCTACACAGAGGTGGGATTCTAGAATGGCGGTGCTGGAGATCAGCCCAAAATGAATGACTTATGTTCCGTTCTGGGGAGTTGGGCCAGACGAAGGCCACGAACTACAAGTGGAGTTGCACTTCCATCCCACCTTCCATCACTGTCAATTCAGACAGCTTATGTGGGGATGGAAAGGACTTTTGCTTTCTCTAAGACCGACAGACTGAGTCGCTCAACTACAGACACATCCAGACGCTACTGTAGCTAGCCACTAGCCTGTTAGCTGCTCATGTAACGCGAGTTAATTACAGTTCACACAGTAGGGTGGCCACGGTCTGCTGTTGGTGAAACAGACTGCTTAGGTTCGTCATCCTACTGCCCGATTCATACCCTTCCTGCTCAAAAGGCTTGGTGGTGTCATCAAGCATTGCGAGGTGACTGCCAGGGGTATGCACTGTGCATGATGGGTATACCTCAGACACAATGATGGGCTAGTTGTACTAGTTGTCTAGGAGTTCAACACTCAATCCTAACAGCGTGAAGGATTTAGAAATGCACTGTCCTGCTACTAAGTCAGTCAGTATTCATTCATTGGCAAAATATTGTTAATACAGTGTACTCCAAATTTCTACAGATTTGAGCAATTCCAGTGAGGACCAGTCTACATCTAAAATGTTGGAGGACAGTGTCAGAGATGTCAGGGGACCAGCCGCTTTTCAGCTTGTTTTGGCCTGCAAGTCAAGCCTTCGCTGGCTGACCTGAAGTATACTTGGAGACAGCCACAGCTAAATATAGAAAGGCTTAGAGCACATAGTGACCAATACACACACACACACACACACACACTGACCTGCCAGTAATGACAGTTCCTTTCACTCCTTCATCCAAGAACATCCAGAGGAAGGCAAGCCAGTAAGCCCAATATGATCAATTTCATTTCACAGTAAATCATCATGAATTCTTCAATTTCATTTCACAGTAAATCATCATGAATTCTGACCTTCCAATACTGTGCTTCCATTTAGATATGCGTTTTCTCTAGCAGCAGCTGCTTGTTTATTACATATTTTGTTTTAAATATAGGTGAAAAGCTTGCAGTGGCCTGTCTGCACCAGTGGGTAGGTTTTACAGGGGACCAACCCCTGTAGGGGCCTAGTTTCAACTCACCCTGTCAGGCTCCTCAGTGGAGTGGTACCCGGAAGTGAGCAGCATGTCGGCCAGGGCGGGGCTGGTGGGCGTGTCCGTGGTGGAGGAGGAGCGCGGGCGGCCAGCCTGCAGCAGCATAACCTCCTGGGTACTCCTCCGGTGGATCTGGGGGCTGCCTTTCTGGGGGGGGTCCCCGGTCCCCCCCGCCTTGGTGCGGCGGCTCTGCAGACTGGTCCCTCGCTTCATTATGGGGGGCGCGCCACGGATTTGCTGCAGAACGCGGCTCAGAGCTGCAGGGGGAGCGGAGGAAGTAGTGTGGGGGTCAGAGTCCGGACCGGGTGCCGAGTGGGCGTCCCCAACCTCTGGCCCCCCACCGTCAGGGGGCTCAAGGGCGGGGCAACCTGAGGAGGAGGCGGCGGCGTCGTGCGGGGAGACGGACGAGCGGCGGCGCTGCGGCTGGAAAAGCTGCTTCAGGCCGTGGCCAAGCGCGCCCATGTTCTCCAGTGCATTGTGGGTGATTTTGGACAGGCCGTGCTCCGACTCAGACGCCCTTCGGCCCACCTCCTGCTCCGCCCGACCTCCCGCATCCGGCTCCTCAGGACTCTGCTCACTACTAGCCTGATCCATCAGGGGGCGCCAGGCTGACGCTCAGCCACAGGGTCAACTCTGGGGGTGCGGGGGTCTAGCTACGCCCCAACAACACACCCCCTTTGAGAGGCAGCTTCAAAAGTCGGGAAGCAAGGAGTATGGCGCTCACTCACTTGGGCCCTATGCGCGTGCATGCGGATTGGCTCAAAGACATGCTCGTCTAACACAAAAAGGGAAATAAAATGGATTATGACATGCAACAGTGAGTGGATGGGACAAAAGAAAGCACCATAATTAAAACAATGATTACAAAAAGCAGCAGGCAGAGGTTGAACTCGTGTCAGCTTTGAAACATTGAGGCTCGAGTTTAGTTGACTCGATTTATTTATATTTATATTGTATGTTCAAATATTTTTTATTATTACACTGAACAAAAATATAAAAACGCAGCATGTAAAGTGTTGGTCCCATGTTTCATGAGCTGAAATAAAAGATCACAGAAATGTTCCATACGCACAAAAAGCTTCTCAAATTTTGTTCACAAATTAGTTTACGTCCCTGTCAGTGAGCATTTCTCCTTTGCCAAGACAATCCATCCACCTGACAGGTTTGGCATATCAAGAAGCTGATTAAAAAGCATGATCATTAGACAGGTGCACCTTGTGCTGGGACAATAAAATCCCACTCAACCGTGCAGTTGTCACAATACAATGTAACAGATGTCTCAAGTTGAGGCAGCGTGCAATTGGCATGCTGACTGCAGGAATGTCCAGCAGAGCTGTCACCAGAGAATGTAATGTTAATTTCTCTACCATAAGCCGCCTCCTGACAAATTCTCTCAAATGACGTAGGTCCAACCAGCCTCACAACCACAGACCACGTGTATGGCCTCGTGCGGGAGAGCGGGTTTGCTGATGTCAACGTTGTGAACAGACTGCCCCATGGTGGCTGTGGGGTTATGGTATGGGCAGGTATAAGCTATGGACAACGAACAAAATAGCATTTTAAATTGATGCCAATTTGAATGCACAAAGACACCATGATGAGATCCTGAGGTGCAATCATCTGTATTCCCAGTCATGTGAAATCCATAGATTCGGGTCTAATGAATATATTTAAATTGACTGATTTCCTTACATGAACTGTAACTAAAATCTTTGAAATTGTTGCGTTTATATTTTTGTTCAGTATGGTAAATCCATATGACCCAAACCACAACGTCTGTGATGTCCAAACCCACTTACAAAACAACTCTACTAAAGAAAGCAGACTTCTACAGCAATGACGGGTRTCGTGCTAAACAAAATACTTTCCAAAAACAATTTCTGAAATGCTGGGGTTTTATTTTTACAGTTTCCATAGATAGTGGCACTTCAGTGTGTCAAATTGCAAACGCACTTTTAGAGGACGAAAGCACGTCACAGGACCTGGGTTAACTAGCCTAATCTGACTGTGGTTTCCTTGTCAGGCAGAGGTTAACAAACATTGCCTTCMTTTGTTATTTACTTAGACAGTCGTTTGTAGTCTAATATAAGATACACAGCATTTCAGAAACTATTTCTTTACTAAAATGGGTGGGGGGGAAAAACATATCCTTTGAGGATTTCGRATGAGTTTAAAGTAAATAGTATGAAAAAATAATGAAACAAAATATAAATGAATATAATGGAATCTTCTGGTGGGTTTTTATCTGGCTGAGAGAGTTGCGCCATGATATCCCTGTAGAGAGCCTTGACCTCAGAGAGCAGATCAAGCATGGAGCCGTGAGCGGAGATGGCTAAGGCTAAATCCACACCGTCTGAGAGTTGAGCTCCAGGAAAGCACTTTATATAAAGACTGTATTTTACAAAGCAACAGCAAAGAAAGGGGGAAGAGATATGGAGGAAGAGAGCGCGGGGGAAAAGGAGAGAGCAAGAAGAAACAGGTGGCAAGAAAGAGAGAAAAAAAAATTAAAAAGAGAGCCAGGGAGATAGATCTTACCCTCCGTCCAGCTTCTCCTCTTCCGACTTACTGCTCAGGGTTGGCTGCGGAGGAAGAGGTCAACGTCAGAGGGAAATCACTATCAAAATGGAACCAATGACGAGATACAAATAAATGACGCTGGCAACGGCGGCACACGGACCCGTGCTCAAATCAGCCGTGTACAAACTGCACAGAATCAACGAGACCTGTACACACTCACTGAGGGGCTTCAGGGACTCCTCCTAGAATACATTTTGAGAAGTCCTCATCTTAACAGCAAATATCTTCACTGCCTTGTGCACACTCAAAATATGAGACCATGACATGGTGTGTGGAACACCTCACAGTGATGACTCCATCCAGATTACTCAGGAGAGCTACGAGCAGAGCAGTAGAGGTCCGATACATCATGAGTGTTACAGTAAATAACGGAAGTAATGAGGGACACAAAGCTTGAGAGACGCTGACCAGCAGAGCTCCTTTTGTGCAGTGAGCCAAGAACCTGCTTTTTAGTCAAAGCCTTCATCCCAAATGGAACCAAATCCTCCTACATAGTACACTACTTTTGATGGGCTCTGGTCAAAAAGTAGTGCACTATACAGGGGACAGGGTGCCGCTTCGGACAGAGTAAGTGCCTGTCAGTGGAACCCACCAACCACACCAGTTGCCCAATCCRCACACAACTAAAGGAAGAGGAAAAGGGAAAGAATTCAGTCACCACCAGTTTACTGGCACAAGCCAGACACGATGCCTCCCACACAACTCCCTACCCACTCGCAAATTATAATACATCACCACAATTTCCCCTCACATTAGCAGATTGGAGGATGCAGAGAAAAACTGCCTGCATAGCGCAACGCCCAAATACAGCATAGAAAAAAACACTACTAATGACAGAGTGAAAGTATCCCAAATGGATAGGATTGAGAGATTGCTTCATTTGAGTAAGTCCCTTCCTCATAGCTGGAACACTAAGCCTGTAACATTAACCCAACACTGAGGTAACACTGAGGTAACACTATGGCTAATCTCGCCCAGAAGCGGTGCACACTTAGCAGTAACTAACACTTGACCTCACCAAATAGGCTAAAGTAGATGTCAACAGGCATATCTACATACTCCTCAGCTATCAGTGGAAATCCCCTAACGCTCTTACCCGTTCCCCTCCCCATTTCACCCCATGTTTAACTTATTGCAAGCGAGACTGAAAGGTCCGGCTATATATAGGCCCATTTGCAGGCCGAATTCACTGAGGGGACGCAGTGGTTAACAAGTGAGCAGGTAGGCTACACACAAACCAAACAAAAGCACACAGTGACATGCATGTTCCACAGAGTGATTAGGGAGTCTAATGGCATTATGAATGCATTATTAAGCAGACAGGACCTAATGCTGTAATATAAGACTACCTACTACCACAGATGTAGTCCAAAATGCATATTTATCTAGGCAAGTCAGTTAAGAACAAATTCTTATTTACAATSACGGCCTAGGAACAGTGGTTTAACTGCCTTGTTCAGGGGCAGAACAACAGATTTTCACTTTGTCAGCTCGGGGATTCGATCTGGAAACCTTTCGGTTACTGGCCCAACGCTCTAACCACTAGGCTACCTGCCGCCCCGATCTACGAGTACAGGGACAAGTGTACTAACAGACATTCACACAGTGAAGCACACCACGACTCCCCCAGTCTCTTTTCCTCCTTTAGGGCGCTACATTATCTCTGTCAGAAGTGGGTCAGCCAACACTCTCCTATCACTGGGAAGATCTCAATTGCATACTCCTCGCGTCCTCCCTCCTTCTCAAAACCCATTGGATGAGAAAGCCAGAGGTCACTTCCCTCTGACCTTCTCCTCTAATGGGTTTTGAGAAGGAGACGAGGAGAGAGGACGCGAGGAGTATGCAATTGAGATCGCCCCCACTCTTTCCCTCGGCCGCCTCATGCATGCAGCCTTCCAAGGTCACACCAGCATGTGKGTATGTGTGTCTCTCTCTACAGTCTATACTGCATGTGCCTACATGGAGAAGATATTTCATGCAAATGTATCTACCACATTGGTAACCATATCTGTACTTGTGTCCATTCACTGTAACTGTCTACTTTCACATGGCATCTACAGCATGGCCCTTTGTCCAGGAAGGGGACAATGTCTTAATGTGCTGTGTCCGCCTGCATCCATCTTCTCATCTATTTTTACCACTGTTCATCTACCAAAAGCTATTCTTCATTCTGATGAAAGCCAACATGGCTGTAACATTAATACCACAACTATTTCAGGCTCCGTTTTTTAAAGCTCAAAAGCRGCCTTCTTTTACACAAAAAATAGCTTTAGGAAAGGTGCGATTGGCAATTAGTCTAGGATCCCTTTAGTTTGGCTAGCTACTTTAGTTTGGCTTTACTGGGAAGCATACCTTGAGTTCCGGTCATCAGCAGGCCTATTGGGATTTCACTGCATAGGAAAAGCCTAAGTATTCCAAGGAAATTTCCAAAAACCCACTTCCTTTGAACACTCTTTCAAAGTACAAGAGCTGGGATGTCCTTTTCTCTTCAGTCAACAGTTTCCACTGATGTTTCGGAATGTCACATGCTGAAAAGGAAAGAGGAGATAAATATGTCAGGGCAGGTTTTCAAACATCTTTACCATTAACCCAAGGAGTCCCACCATATCACTGGTGTGTTTTGGACTTCTAAACCATTTTAAACATTGTGTTAGAGATTCTGGTTTGTACAACTGAATTGGTCTATTTCTTCTGCATCCGTAGATTCCATTAGTCTGTGTGCTTAATGGGGGCTGAGCTAGAGCGGTGTTTGTGAGACAAGGGAGTAGAGTCCAAAGAGCTCTTCTACATAGAAGATAATTGGAAATCCCAGGACCTAGTGTCTATAATAAGCTCAAAGTTTCTGTCACAAACTCCACACAACTAATTCTGTACTTACAGCATTCATCATGTTTTTGCTTTGGCGGACCTTATTTTATTGACATTTGTCGATAAAACTCACGAATGCACCGGTTTATGACAAATTGTTGTGTTCTACTTGTAATCCTGGTTGTCCTAAAAAGAAGATGGTTTTAAACTAAATTGTATTTGTGAAGCTAATGTAAGGGCTGAACATGCAGACAAATGAAAGTCGAATATGTGATTTGCTGGGATCTCAGGACTGATAGGACTGATAGTGTTAAGATCACGGTTCATCCATGGCCTACAAATTGACTTAAATATGATCATAATRCTTTTGAGAAACTCCCTGGAGTTCAATTACACGTGTGACTCACTCTTAACTGTGATTAAGTATCAAAAGTAAAGGTATAAATTATTTCAAATTCCTTATATTAAAGCAAACCAGATGGCACCATTTTCTTGTATTGTAATTTACAGAAAGCCACAGGCACACTCCAACATTCAGACAACATTTACAAACGAAGCATGTGTGTTTAATGAGTCTGCCAGATCAGACGCAGTAGGGATGACCAGGGATGTTCGGTTGATAAGTGCGTGAATTTGACTGTTTTCCTGTCCTGCTAAGCATTCAAAATGTAACGACTACTTATGGGTGTCAAGGAAAATGTATGGAGTAAAAATTACTATATTTTCTTAAGGAATGTAGTGAAGTAAAAGTAGTCCAAAATATAAATAGTAAAGTGCAGATAACCCCCAAAAACTACTTAAGTAGTACTTCAAGTATTTTTACACCACTGGACTTAATACAGTACATTCGCCTGATTCAATGTGCTATTGCACTGCATATCCTTCTGTCTAGTCCAGTGGGCCATCATAAAGACTAAGACAAAACAGGTGCACAGACACTGGCCTGGGATAGGCAAACCAATGCCAACATCTYCAAGGGGTGTGATGGGCCTACCTGTCAACACAAAGCACTAGAATAGCTAGGCCTAATACAATCCTGGCTAAATCGTGTGAGATTAGTTCAACTGCCACAATCAGTCGGCTACCTAGATAGCTAACTTTGCCTCCACTGAGTAGCCCATTTCTGTGAGCTTGCTATTTCTTAGCTAACTGACAGATCGATTTTTCCAATCAATTAAATAWTCGTTGTGTGGGGTTTGTTTTTACAATAGGAGACATTAGCTAGTTTGACTGCCGAGCTAAACGCAGAGCTGTTAGCTCAATTAATCCGATAAACGTAATCAGACAGATAGCCGTTGATAAATGTCTTTGCTGCAAGATATGTGGAGGTGTTCACGCCCAAAACCGGCCTGTGCGTAATTAACTAGCGATAAGACACCTAGCTAATTACAATCACACTTCAATCTAACGTCAAGGTATTGCTAAGCAATTGACTACATACCTTAACTACCGAGATTATAAAGTGGAAAAGAACAATTATCCCATCCCATTTCAGAATAGAAAATGACAGCCGCGCAAACGTTACCGTCAGTGGCCAAACAACACTACCACCAGCATCATCAATATGAGCATGAGCCATTTAGCTAGCTATTAGCATAGGTGTGGATTTTTAATCGAGGCTAGTTAATGTTACATCCACTATCGTGGACAGGCCTAATTAAAATGCTAACCCGGCAATAGACATTACATGAAAAATATGGTTTGCGTTCAGACACATTTTAGTCGTTGCGTATGGCTAATGATCTCACAGACAGCCTGAAAACATCCACCCACCCGGTGTTTTGTAGGATGTAACGACATAGTTAGCTAACGTTAGTTAGCAGGTTTGTGCCCGTAGATTTCCACCGCAGCACATCCCGACGTTACACCGGCTGAGTGGCGTCCATGCTACTCCCTCCCTGACAGACACCATACTGAACAAGTTACACCTATTTACTAACTTAGCCAATATTAATAGCAAATGTTAGCTAGTTTCATTCAATGAAAATGTAGTTAGCGCGCATCTGTCTATTGGAAATGTGTGATAGGGCATGGTTGATCATATATGAATGCTGACACACCCCAACACAAACCTTAGTCAGCTCATGCCCAAACAGTAACGACACATTAAAGTAAATCGCTTGCACCCAGACAACTAGTTACCGCTTATCTAGTTTAGCTAATTCTAGCAAGATAAAACAGGTTGGTTGGGAGTAACGTTAGCTAGCGGTGGCTAGCTAGTTTTAGCGATAGCTAGCCAGCCAGCTACTACACCGCTAGCTTAGCTAACACCAGGTTGAACACAACTTAATAAACAATACACCTCTTTCAAGAATAAACTACAAAATGAGAAATTCTATACTCGACATTGATATTACAGTTCGCCAATCAAACTATATTGTGTATTTACATATTATAACTTACATGGGCGCTGAGAGGATTGTGTTGATGAACGTTCATTTCTCCCGATGGAACACTCCCACGATGACGTCAAAGAGCGTTTTCAACGTAGGTGGTGATAGGGCGACTCATCTGACAGCAGACAATTTTATTTTGATACGGAGAAGACACACCGTCTGAGAAGATACTTCAATATTATAATGTAAAAGGTTAAAAGCTATATATATATATATGGGCTCCGGAGCGGCACAGCGGCCTAAGGCACTGTACTACAGTCCCTGGTTCGAATCCAGGCTGTATCACGTCCGGCCTTGATTGGGAGTCTCATAGGGCGGCTCATAATTGGCCCAGCGTCGTCCGGGTTTGTCCAGGGTAGGCCGTCATTGTAAATAAGAATTTGTTCTTAACTGACTTGCCTAGTTAAATAAACGTTAAATAAATAAAATWAAAAAACATGTAGGAAGGGATTAGGAGAAAGTGACTGGTAGCATGATTAATAATAATATAGAGCAGTGTAAACAGGGCTGAAAAGTGACTGGTAACAGGAATATATAAATACTATGGTAATATACTAATGGAAATATATATACAGTGCATTCGGAAAGTATTCAAACCCCTTGACTTTTTCCAAATTGTGTTATGTTACAGCCTTATTCTAAAATCGTTTTTTTCCCTTGATCAATCTAAACACAATACCCCATAATGACGAAGCAAGAACAGGTTTGTACAACTTTTTGCACATTTATTACAAATAAAAAACTGAAATATGACGTTTACATAAGTATTCAGACCCTTTACTCAGTGCTTTTTTGAAGCACCTTTGGCAGCGATTACCACCGAGTCTTCTTGGGTATGACACTACAAGCTTGGCACACCTGTATTTGGGGAGTTTCTCCCATTCTTCTTTACAGATCCTTTCAAGCTCTGTCAGGTTGGATTGGGAGCACCGCTACACAGCTATTTTCAGGTAGATAGGGTTCAAGTCCAGGCTCTGGCTGGGCCACTCAAGGACATGCAGAGCCTTGTCCCGAAGCCACTCCTGCGTTGTTTTGACTGTGTGCTTAGGGTCATTGTCCTGTTGCAAGGTGAACCTTCGCCCCAGTCTTGAGGTCCTGAGCGCTCCGGAGCAGGTTTTCATCAAGGATCACTCTGTACTTTGCTCCATTTATCTTTCCCTCGATCCTGACTAGTCTCCCAGTCACTGCTTCTGAAAAACATCCCCACAGCATGATGCATGCCTCTCCTTAATGTAAATATGCCTTGTCCATTGCTGTTCTGGTTAGTGTTTATTGGCTTATTTCACTGTAGAGCCTCTAGCCCTGCTCACTATACCATATCCAACCTCTCAGTTCCACCACCCACATATGCGATGACATCACCTGGTTTCAATGATGTTTCTAGAGACAATATCTCTCTCATCATCACTCAATACCTAGGTTTACCTCCACTGTATTCACATCCTACCATACCTTTGTCTGTACATTATTCCTTTAAGCTATTTTATCGCCCCCAGAAACTTCCTTTTACTCTCTGCTCTAGAAGTTCTAGAGACAATTTATAGCTTTTAGCCGTACCCTTATCCTACTCCTCCTCTGTTCTCTGGTGATGTAGAGGTGAATCCAGGCCTGCAGTACCTAGCTCCACTCCTGTTCCCAGGCGCTCTCTTTTGTGACTTCTGTAACCGTAATAGCCTTGGCTTCATGCATGTTAACATTAGAAGCCTCCTCCTAAGTTTGTTTTGTTCACTGCTTTAGCACACTCTGCCAACCGGATGTTTAGCCGTGTCTGAATCCTGGCTTAGAAAGACCACCAAAAATTCTGACATTTTCATCCAACTACAAGATTTCAGACAAGTAGAACGGCCAAAGGGGGCGTGTTGCAATTACTGCAAGATTGCCTGCAGAGTTTGTTTTACTATCCAGGTCTGTTCCCAAACATTTGAACTTCTACTTTTAAAAATCCACCTCTCTAAAACAAGTCTCTCACCGTTGCCGCTCTATAGCACCCTCTGCCCCCAGCTGTGCTCTGGACTATATGTTGAACTGATTGCCCCCATCTATCTTTCAGAGCTCGTGCTGCTAGGCGCCTAATTTGAACATGCTTAACACCCCAGCCACCCTACAATCTAAGCTTGATGCCAATCTCACACACAATTATCAATGAACCTACCAGGTACCACCCCAATTCCGTAAACACGGGTACCCTCATAGATATCATCCTACAAAACTTGCCCCCTCAAATACCTCCTGCTGTTTTAAAACAGATCTAGCGTCACTGCCTCATTGCCGATCCGTAATGGGTCAGCGGTCAAACGACCTCCACTCATCCTGTCAAACGCTCCCTGAAACACTTAAGCGAGCAGGCCTTTCTAATCGACCTGGCCGAGGTATCCTGGAAGGATATTGATCTCATCCCGTCAGTAGAGGATGCCTGGAAATTTTTTTTAAATGCCTTCCTCACCATCTTGAATAAGCATGCCCCATTCAAGAAATTTAGAACCAGGACAGATATAGCCTTGGTTTCTCTCTGACCTGATGCCTTAACCAACAGAAAAACATCCTATGGCGTTCTGCATTAGCATCGAACAGCCCCCGTGATATGCAACTTTTAGGGAAGCTAGAAACAATATACACAGGCAGTTAGAAAAGCCAAGGCTAGCTTTTTCAAGCAGAAATTTGCTTCCTGCAACACAAATTGAAAAAAGTTCTGGGACACTGTAAAGTCCATGGAGAATAAGAACACCTCTCCAGCTTCCAACTGCTCTGAAGTAGGAAACACTGTCACACCGACAAATCCACTATTTGAGAATTTCAATAAGCATTTTTACGGCTGGCCATGCTTTCCACCTGGCTGCCCCTACCCCGGACAACAGCACTGCCCTCTCTGCTACTCGCCAAGCATTCCCCATTTCTCTTTCTCCCAAATACAGTCAGCTGATGTTCTAAAAGAGCTGCAAAATCTGGACCCTTACAAATCAGCCGGGCTAGATAATCTGGACTTTCTTTCTAAAACTATCTGCTGAAATTGTTGCCACCCTATTACTAGCCTTTTCAACCTCTCTTTCGTGTCGTCTGAGATTCCCAAAGATTGGAAAGCAGCTGCGGTTATCCCCCTCTTCAAAGGGGGGACACTCTTGACCCTAACAGCTACAGACCTATATCTATCCTACCCTGCCTTTTAAGGTCTTCGAAGCCAAATCAACAAACAGATTACCGACCATTTCGAATCCCACCATACCTTCTCCGCTATGCAATCTGGTTTTCAGAGCTGGTCATGGGTGCACCTCAGCCACGCTCAAGGTCATAAACGATATCTTAACCGCCATCGATAGGAAACAATACTGTGCAGCCGTATTCATTGACCTGGCAAGCTTTTGACTCTGTCAATCACCACATCCTCATCGGCAGACTCGACAGCCTGGGTTTTCTCTAATGATTGCCTCGCCTGGTTCACCAACTACTTCTCTGATCGAGTTCAGTGTGTCAAATCGGAGGGTCTGTTGTCCGGGCCTCTGGCAGTCTCCATGGGGGTGCCACAGGGTTAATCTTGGACCGACTCTCTTCTCTGTATACATCAATGATGTCGCTCTTCTGCTGCTGGTGATTCTCTGATCCACCTCTACGCAGACGACCCTATTCTGTATACTTCTGGCCCTTCTTTTGACACTGTGTTAACAACCCTCCAGGCGAGCTTCAATGCCATACAACTCTCCTTCCGTGGCCTAAATTGCTCTTAAATACAAGTAAAACTAAATGCATGCTCTTCAACCGATCGCTGCCTGCACCTGCCGCCTGTCCAACATCACTACTCTGGACGGCTCTGACTTAGAATATGTGGACAACTACAATACTAGGTGTCTGGTTAGACTGTAAACTCTCCTTCAGACTCACATCAAACATCTCCAATCCAAAGTTAAATCTAGAATTGGCTTCCTATTGCAACAAAGCATCCTTTCACTCATGCTGCCAAACATACCCTTGAAAACTGACCATCCTACCAATTCGACTTCGGTGATGTCATTTACAAAATAGCCTCCAAAACCTACTCAAATAATTGGATGCAGGTCTATCACAGTGCCATCCGTTTGTCACCAAAGCCCCATATACTACCCCACTGCGACTGTACACTCTCGTTGGCTGGCCCTCGCTTCATACTCGTCGCCAAACCCACTGGTTCCAGGTCATCTACAAGACCCTGCTAGGTAAAGTCCTTTATCTCAGCTCGCTGGTACACCATAGACACCTACCTGTAGCGCGCCTCCAGCAGGTATATTCTCTGGTCCCCAAAACCAATTCTTCCTTTGGCCGCCTCTCCTTCCAGTTCTCTGCTGCCAATGACTGGAACGAACTACAAAAATCTCTGAAACTGGAAGCACTTATCTCCTCACTAGCTTTAAGCACCAGTGTCAGAGCAGCTCATAGATTACTGCACCTGTACATAGCATCTATAATTTAGCACAAACAACTACTCCTTTACCTACTGTATTTATTTATTTATTTTGCTCCTTTGCACCCCATTATTTGTCTCTACTTTGCGCTTTCTTCCACTGCAACCGCCATTCCAGTGTTTTTAGTTTTATTTTACTTGCTGTGTTGTATTCTTTCGCCACCATGGCCTTTTTATATTTTTTTATTTATAACATATATTTGTTTGCCTTCACTCTTCTTATCTCACCTCACTTGCTCACATTGTATATAGACTTATTTTTTTTCACTGTATCATTGACTATATGTTTGTTTTTTCATGTGTAACTATGTGTTGTTGTATGTGTGAACTGCTTTGCTTTATCTTGGCCAGGTCGCAATTGTAAATGAGAAGTGTTTCAATTTGCCTACCTGGTTAAATAAAGGTTAAATAAAAAAATAAAAAAATCATGCTCCACTGTAGGGATGGTGCCAGGTTTCCTCCAGACGTGACGCTTGTCAGTCAGGCCAAAGAGTTCAATCTTGGTTTCATCAGACCAGAGAATCATGTTTCTCATTGTCTGGGAGTTCTTTAGGTGCCTTTTGGCAAACTCCAAGTGAGCTGTCATGTGCCTTTTACTGAGGAGTGGCTTCCGTCTGGCCACTCTACTATAAAGGCCTCAATGGTGGAGTTCTACAGAGATGATTGACCTTCTGGAGGTTCTCCCATCTCCACAGAGGAACTCTGAGCTCTGTCAGAGTAACCTCCCTGACCAAGGCTCTTCTCCCCCGATTTCTCAGTTTGGCCGGGAACTAGGAAGAATCTTGGTGGTTCCAAACTTCTTACATTAAAGAATGATGGAGGTCACTGGGTTCTTGGGGACCTTCAATGCTGCAGGAATTTTGTGGTACCCTTCCCCAGATCTGTGCCTTGACACAATCCTGTCTCGGCACTCTACAAACAATTCCTTTGACCTCATGGCTTGGTTTTACCTCTGACATGCACTGTCAACTGTGGGAGCTTATATAGACAATTGTCGTGGAAATTACCACCAGGGACACCTGAAGTCAATCTTAAATTAATCATTCTTTATTATCAGCAAGCTGGAGAGGTTCCAACAAACTTAATGCACCAAGTAGTACACATCTGTCAGGAGCTCTGCCGGGGCAGTCCCATTAGTTCTCTTATATACTGCTTCAACAGACAAGTTATATTTGCATGATTTAGCTTATTCATTATTAATTCATAATTAACGTTTGGTTAATGCATGTGACTGACCAATACCTCATGAGGCYTCTTCTCTCCAAGCTGAGACCTTGAAACTGAGACACCCGTTTCAGTTCTCAAAACAATGTTCTGGGCATACTGCCAAATTGCTTATACTGATAGTGAGGATTCCTCCCAGGCACAATCAACCAGTCACTTGCATGAACCCAGTCTAATTAGTTATTGGAAAAGCACAAACATAACATGTTCTTTCACACAGGTGTGTGCTTTTCCAAATCATGCCCAATCATTTGAATTTACCACAGGTGGACTCCAATCAAGTTGTAGAAACATCTCAAGGATGATAAATGGAAACAGGATGCACCTGAGCTCAATTTCGATTCTCATAGCAAAGGGTCTGAATACTTATGTAAATAATGCATTTCTGTTTTTCATTTTTAATAAATGTGCAAACATTTCTACTAACCTGTTTTCACTTTGTCATTATGGGGTATTGTGCGTAGATTGATGAGGAAAACAATTATTTAATCAATTTTAGAATAAGGCTGCAATGTAACAAAATGTGGAAAAAGTCAGGGGATCTGAGTACTTTCCGAATGCACTGTACATGTAAACATGAGTAATAGTGACCAGTAGCAGGATAAATCAATAGATACTAATTAGCAGAAGCATAGATATGTGCGTGTGTGGTGTCAGTAAGAGTGACAGTGAAAGTGTATGTCTGAGTGGGTAGAGACTTGTGGTTCGGCATAGAGTCAGTGTGGATAGTCTGTGGGAGAGGGAGAGCAGTAGTTGTTAGCCATTTARCAATCTTATGGCCAGGGGATAGAAGCTGTTAGGAGTCTGTTGGTCTGAGCCTTGATGCACTGGTACTGCCTGCTGGATGGGACCATGGAGAACAGTCCATTTCTTGGGTGGCTGGAGTCCTTGGCAATTTCTGCGGCCTTTCTCAGACACCGCCTGACGTGAACGTCCTGGATGGCTGGGAGCTCACCGCCAGTGATGCACTGGGCCGCCGCACCACCCTCTGTAGGGCCTTGGTTGGATGGGCTATTTACAGAWGGGCTGTGTACAGCTGCAGTGATCGGTAAGCTGCTCTGACAGCTGATGATTAAAGTTAGTGAGGGAGATAATAGTCTCCAACTTCAGTGATTTTTGCAATTTGTTCCAGTCATTGGTAGCAGAGAAATGGAAGGAAAGGCGGCAAAAGGAAGTGTTGGCTTTGGGGATGACAAGTGAAATATACCTGCTAGAGCGCGTGCTACGGGTGGGTGCTGCTATGGTGACCAGTGAGCTGAGATAAGGCGGAGCTTTACCTAGCAAAGACTTATAGATGACCTTGAGCCAGTGGGTTTGGCGACGAATATGTAGCGAGGACCAGCCAACGAGAGCATACAGATCACAGTGGTGAGTAGTTTATGGGGTTTTGGTGACAAAACGGATGGCACTCTGATAGACTGCATCCAATTTGCTGTGTAGAGTGTTGTAGGCTATTTTATAAATGACATCGCCAAAGTCAAGGATCGGTAGGATAGTCAGTTTTACGAGGGTATGTTTGGCTGCATGAGTGAAGGAGGCTTTGTTGTAAAATATGAAGCCAATTCTAGATTTAATTTTGGATTGGAGATGCTTAATATGAGTCTGGAAAGAGAGTTTACAGTCTAGCCAGACACCTAGGTATTTGTAGTTGTCCACGTATTCTAGGTCAGAACCGTCCAGAGTAGTGATGCTAGTCGGGCGGGCGGGTGCGGGCAGTGAACGGTTGAAGAGCATGCATTTAGTTTGACTTGCATTTAAGAGCAGTTGGAAGCCAAGGAAGGAGTGTTGTATGGCATTGAAGCTCGTTTGGAGGTTTGTTAACACAGTGTCCAAAGAAGGGCCAGATGTATACAAAATGGTGTCGTCTGAGTAGGGGTGGATCAAAGAATCACCCGCAGCAAGAGCGACATCATTGATRTATACAGAGAAAAGAGTCGGCCCGAGAATTGAACCCTGTGGCACCCCCATAGAGACTGCCAGTGGTCCAGACAACAGRCCCTCCGATTTGACACACTGAACTCTATCTGCGAAGTAGTTGGTGAACCAGACGAGGCAGTCATTTGAGAAACCAAGGTTGTCGAGTCTGCCAATAAGAATACGGTGATTGACAAAGTCGAAAGCCTTGGCCAGGTCGATGAAGACGGCTGCACAGTACTGTCTTTTATCGATGGTAGTTATGATATTGTTAAGGACCTTGAGCGTGGCTGAGGTGCACCCGTGACCAGCTCGGAAACCGGATTGCATAGCGGAGAAGGTACGGTGGGATTCGAAATGGTCTGTGATCTGTTTGTTCACTTGGCTTTCGAAGACTTTAGAAAGGCAGGGCAGGATGGATATAGGTCTGTAACAGTTTGGGTCTAGAGTGTCTCCCCCTTTGAAGAGGGGGATGACCGCGGCCGCTTTCAAATCTTTAGGAATCTCGGACGATACGAAAGAGAGGTTGAACAGACTAGTAATAGGGGTTGCAACGATGGCGGCGGATCATTTTAGGAAGAGATGGTCCATATTGTCTAGCCCAGCTGATTTGTCGGGATCCAGATTTTGCAACTCTATCAGAACATCAGCTGTCTGGATTTGGGTGAAGGAGAAGCGGGGGGGGGCTTGGGCCAGTTGCCTCCGGAGGGTGCAGAGCTGTTGGCCGGGGTTGGGGTAGCCAGGTGGAAAGCATGACCAGCCGTAGAGAAATGCTTATTGAATTTTTTTAAGATGGTGAGGAAAGCACTTTTAAAGAACAACCAGGCATCCTGTACTGATGGGATGAGGTCAATATCCATCCAGGATACCCGGGCCAGGTCGATTAGAAAGGCCTGCTTGCAGAAGTGTTTTTGGGAGCATTTGACAGTGATGAGRGGTGGTAGTTTGACCACGGACCCATAACAGAAGCAGGCAATGAGGCAGTGATCGCTGAGATCCTGGTTGAAAACAGCAGAGGTGTATTTAGAGGGCAAGTTGGTCAGGATGATATCTATGAGGAAGCCCATGTTTACGGATTTGGGGTTGTACCTGGTAGGTTCATTGATCATTTGTGTGAGATTGAGGGCATCTAGCTTAGATTGTAGGACGGCCGGGGTGTTAAGCATATCCCAGTTTAGGTCACCTAACAGTACGAACTCTGACGATAGATGGGGGGCAATCAATTCACATATGGTGTCCAGGGCACAGCTTGGCGCTGAGGGGGGTCCATAACAAGTGGCGACACTGAGGGACTTATTTCAGGAGAGATTAATTTTWAAAATTAGAAGCTCGAACTGTTTGGGCATAGACCTGAATAGTATGACAGAACTCTGCAGGCTATCTCTACAGTAGATTGCAACTCCGCCCCCTTTGCCAGTTCTATCTTGATGAAAAATGTTGTAATTGGGGAGGGAAATTTCTGAATTTTTGGTGGCCTTCCTAAGCCAGGACTCAGACACGGCTAGGACATCAGGGTTGGCGGAGTGTGCTAAAGCAGTGAATAAAGCAAACTTAGGGAGGAGGCTTCTTATGTTAACATGCATGAACCCAAGACTTTTACGGTTACAGAAGTCAACAAATGAGAGCGCCTGGGGACACACAGGACCTGGGTTAACCTCTACATCACCAGAGGAACAGAGGAGGAGTAGGATGAGGGTACGGCTAAAGGCTATAAGAACTGGTTGTCTAGTGCATTGGGAACAGAGTATAAAAGGAGCAGATCTCTGCGCGTGGTAGGAKAGATTTAGGGCATAATGTACAGACAAGGGTATGGTAGGGTGCGAGTACAGTGGAGAAAAACCTAGGCATTGAGTGACGATGAGAGAGGTTGCATCTCTGTGTCACGTCCTGACCATAGAAAGYTTTTATTTTCTATGGTAGAGTAGGTCAGGGCGTGACTAGGGGTTTAGTCTAGTTTATATTTTCTATGTGGGGTTCTAGTTTGTTTTTTCTATGTTGGTGTTTTAGTATGATTCCCAATTAGAGGCAGCTGGCTATCGGTGTCTCTAATTGGGGATCATACTTAAGTAAAAAAAAWTCCACTTGTGTTATGGGATATTGTTTGGCGTTAGTGCACTTTGCACCGCTGTAGTCACGGTTTGTTCGTTTATTGTTTTGTTAAGTTTCACTATTAATAAAGCATGTGGAACTCTACATTCGCTGCGCCTTGGTCCATCTCTACACCTGACCATGACACTCTGGAGGTGCCAGTTAAGCTGGGTTCGGTCTTCGCATGTGTGGGGGGTGGGGCAAAGGAGCTATCTGAGGCATGTTGAGCGGGACTTGGGGCTCCGCAGTAAAATAAAACAATGAGAGCTACCCTAAACAACTGTGTACAAGGCATATTGACATTAGAGAGAGGCATAAAGAAATCACAGGTGTTGATTGGGAGAGTTAAGACAACAGTGGGTAAGACAACAATGAGTAAATGGCGATGAATGGGCAGAGAGGGTCAGTTAGCTACACACAGGGCCTGAGGTCGAGGCTGGGGCCGACAGATAAACAAAATGAAGTACCGTGTTAATGAACAGCTCTTGACTTGAAGCTCTTGACCCTCTCCACTGCAGACCCGTCGATGTTTCCTGTAGTCCACGTTCAGCTACTTGGTCTTGCTGACGTTGAGGGAGAGGTTGTTGTCCTGGCACCATACTGCCACGTCTCTGACCTCCTCCCTGTAGGCTGTCTCATYGTGTGTGTGTGTGTGTGTCTCCGTCACCAGATCTCAACCCAACTGAACCCAAAAACACCAAATTATGGAATTTGGTGTCGCATCCCTCCAATAGAGTTCCAGACAATTGTGGAATCTATGCCAAGACACTTTGAAGCTGTTCTGGCGGCTCGTGGTGACCCAACGTGCTATTAAGATACTTTATGTTGGTGTTTCCTTTGTTTTGGCAGTTACCTACATATAGGTACTTAGTTTTATTAGTTGTATTAGTTTTAGCAGTAGTTTTATTAGTTGGTCAATTCGATTGTGGGTCTATTAAATGAATTAGACAGTAGCTAGTTGCCATGTTATTCTTGTTACTAAGTATTGTTTTGTTTATCTTGAAAATCAGATGATGCATCTCAAGAGAGTTCATACTGCACAATTTCAAATACTTTTTTTTTTATAACTTTGGTGCGATTGTTCACAACTAAGCACAAAAACCTAAACAGAGCATCAAAATAGCTAATTTTCAATTGACTGAGTACAACAAACAAAGTCACTTGTTCACTGCACCAAACCACTCTTTCAATTTGGATAGATATTCAATCTAAGAATCTCTGAATGGCACACATAATGGCACACATAAGCCATGTCTCAAGGCTTAAAAATCCTTCTTTAACCTACCTCCTCCCCTTCATCTACAGTACACTCATTGAAGGGGATTTAACAGGTGACGTCAATAAGGGATCATAGCTTTCACCTGGATTCACCTGATCAGTCATGGAAAGAGCAGGTGTTCCTAATGTTTTGTACACTCAGAATATATAGGCATAAATACTACATCATCATTCTCCATCAGCCAGTGTGCTTCCATAGGACAAAGTGGAAAGAGGAACTGTAGTGTTGTGTGCAATGCACTGCGGAAATACCTGGGTTGCACAGGAGGTTGGTGGCACATTAATTGGGGAGGATGGGCTCATAGTAACGGCTGGAACGTAATTAATGGAATGGTAATCGAACTCATCAAACACATGATTTCCATGGGTTTGATACCATTCCAATTACTCCATTCCAGCCATTGTTATGAGCCTTCCTCCCCTCAGCAGCCTCCTGTGAACAATATATACCATTCATTATTTGAATTTCATTGATACACTGTAAGCTGATTAATTTTGTCAAGCAGAGAGACAGGTGATAGTGTATCAGTTGACAAGTCACGTAGAAAAGGTGATCTTGTACAATGTTGCATGGGGCAGAAAWGGCTTAAAACACCTTGCTATGTTTTTACAGTAGCCAACTKCTTTACAATACCCCTATTTATGATGATTTGTCCTACGTATGTACTATACAAGAATAATGATACTGTAATACTGGCATAATTCTCAACATGCTCACAACCTGCCATTGGATACAAAAAATGATTATTGCATGTCAAGTTAAAATCAAATACTGTACGGGAAATTATATTTACCATCTACTATTCTTTCTATTCAGCACTTCAAAAAGAACAGTTTTGAAATATGTATATAATATTTTTTGCTATTGGATTAAATGGTAGTTAAAATGACAAGATGGGGAGCCTATCATTCATTATCTGATGTATTGGTAATGGTCTACTTCTTAGACTTAGATTTTGCATGAATAACTCAGGGGTGAAAGATGTGTGAAAACCCAACAAATGCATAATAAAAGGTTCTGAACATAAGATAGGGGGAATTACAAGTGTTATCAGTTTAGAGTTGTGTACTCTTTGAACTCCCGTCACATACGGTATGTTACCGAGGTCAACACATCACCCATTTCTACATTGAGTAGGGTATAGCAACAGTATGGCAGTATTCCACCAGCCACGTATTGTAATAAAATTGCACGAGACTCAAGCCATGGACCAGTGGATACCCAACTGACCCATTTTGTTTCCGTTTTCAGAAGTGGCCCTTGAGCATGACAGGTGTGCAGTACATTAATCCATAAAAGCTAGTGCTACCCTGTACCATATATAAACAGATGCAATAGCTCAGTGATCTCATTGTAATTGCTTTGGGAGAAAGAACTGATAGATGCATTGAAAATAAATTGTTCCCTTTATGCAGCGTTGACTTGAAGAACAATGCAGACTTCATGAGTCCAGAGGACTCCACTCTGCCTAACAGTATACCCAAGTGTATTTATTTAGCGTTTCACAAAGCATGCTTGGCAATTGTAAATTCCTCCTGTTGAAAGAAATGTGTTATTAGAATGAAACTTGAATTGTTATTTGTGTATATAGTACATTAGATAATTACACAAAATTAGTTGTTGAGGGTTGTTGAGAGGGAAACTGGTCAAACGGGGTATCCAAGCATTTGTGGGACCTGTGCGTATCTAGGCATTTGTGGGACCTGGAGAAATTCTTTAGGTGGCATATGTAGGGCCTGGGTAGCAGGGTTACGGGAATGAGTGTGTTTAGGAGTGGTACTTGTGGTTGGAGCTGCAGTTGAAATAGTGGTTGGGGGTGTTGTTGGGACAGAGGGTTGTTGAAGGGACACTGAGGGAAATGGTACTGGGGAAAAGGGCCATAATGGTATCCCTGGTATACGTATGGGTATCCAGGTGTTAGTGGTCGTTAACAGGTGCAGGTGCCTGGGTCGTGAGTTCAGGGATTATGGGGTTTAGGGGTAGGGGGAGTAAGAGTGGGTTCAACAGGAGATGTTGACACAGGCATGGCTTTCTGGCCAGGGTGATGAGAAAAATAATGGTATTTGGGGTAACTGGGCTGCTAAGGGAGTAGCCTTGCTGTCAGCAGGAGAGGATGGAGAGGATGGAGAGGGAGGGAGTGTAGTAGCTGCAGTGGTGGTTGGTGCAGCAGTGGTTTGAGGGGGGCCTGCAGGGCAGGAGACTGTGAGCTCCCCATCAACCGAAGGCATAGACCAGCAAACACTCATCATCCTGAGGGGGAAAAAACAGTGGTGTAAGGTAACTAAGTAAAAATACTTTGAAGTACTACTTAAATCGTTTTTGGTGGGTATCTGTACTTTACTTTGCTATTTGTATTTATTTATTTAACTTTTATTTAGTCAGGGGAAACCCATTGAGACCAGGGTCTCATTTTCAAAGGTGCCCTGAGCACAGCAGTACAACAGTACAACAACTTTCAACATTACAACCACAACAATCTCTTCATCGCTGGCATACCCGACACCCCGACGAGCTCTGGGGGCCCATGCACCTGTCATTGCTTATTTTGTTTATGTCATGAATAATTTTGACAGTAACGCTCAAAAGTAATTAATTCATAAACCGTTTTAATTTCCATATCTACTAGGAAGCTAACTGTTTGTTTCTTCAGCTTCAGGAATGTGACTGAAAAAGTGCCCCAGGTCTTTAATTCTTGACGCACGGATCCCTTTAGCGGGATCATTTCACCAACAACCGCTGAATTGCAGAGCGCCAAATACAAAAACAATTGCTAAAAATATTTATAATCATCAAATCACAAGTGCAATATAGCAAAACACAGCTTAGCTTGTTGTTAATCCACCTGTCGTGTCAGATTTTGAAAATATGCTTTACAGCGAAAGCAAATCAAGCGTTTGTGTGAGTTTATCAATCACTAGACAAAACATTAAGAACACCTAGCAGCCATGTAGATTGGTCACGAAAGCCGGAAAAGCAATCAAATGAATCGCTTACCTTTGATGATCTTCGGATGTTTGCACTCACGAGACTCCCAGTTACACAATAAATGTTCCTTTTGTTCGATAAAGATTATTTTTATATAAAAAAAACTCAATTTGTTTGGCGCGTTATGTTCAGTATTCCACAGCCTTTGGCAGATCATCAAGGCTTGACGAATAGTATCCGTAAAGTTCGTAGAAACATGTCAAACGTTTTTAATAATCAATCCTCAGGTTGTTTTTAACATCAATAATCGATAATATTTCAACCGGACTGTAAACTATTCAATACTGGAGAGAAAGAAAATGTCGAGCAACGAGTGTCGCGCGCATCAACTAATGGAGGGACATCTGTGTATCCACTGATGCGTTTTGATAAGTCTCGCTCATTTTTCAAAATAAAAGCTTGAAACTATGTCTAAAGACTGTTCACACCCTGAGGAAGCCACAGGAAAATGAATCTGGTTGATATCCCTTTAAATGGACGAAAGGCAGGCAATGGAACAGTGATTTTTCAAAATAAGAGTCACTTCTTGGTTGGATTTCCTGTTCTGTTATACTCACAGACAATATTTTGACAGTTTTGGAAACTTTAGAGTGTTTTCTATCCTACTCTGTCAATTATATGCATATTCTAGCATCTGGACCTGAGAAATAGGCAGCTTAMAATGGGAACGTTATTTTTCCAAACATAAAAATTCTGCCCCCTTGCTTCAAGAGTTTTWTTTTTWTTTWWATCACTGATTCAAATGATAAGGGGGATATCGGTTTACAAATGCCGTGGTCAAGGCTGAAACGACGCCAATGCAATGAGTGGAGCTTACTTGGGTGTTCAGAAAGCTCATATCAGACGGAGAGCCTTATGCTTCTTATGTAGTTGTTTGAGTTTTAGTTAAGAAAGCGATCTCTTCGCAGAAACGACAGTTACAGGGATGGTATAAACAGCTTGATTGTCRATGCAACATCAGGGAATCTGTGCAGAAGGGAGGAGTGCTTCAAATACAGCAGTTCTGCAACATCTTTAATTGAGCCTCTCGTTCTCCTTAATTGCCGTGCTCAAAATGTTACAAAAATAGATGAACTGTATAKGAAGCTCTGGGGGCAGGTTGTCTAGATACTGGACAGCCAATAAATTGGCAGATGCAAACAAATKATAATATTTTGTGGACAATAGTTATTGAGTGCTTGAACAAAAAAAGYGGTTTGCGTTTTTCATTCATGCTGGTAAACCGGCGTTTGTGTTGTGTGGTTACAATATCAACAGTCCATTATCGCTGGTATGTCTTGGCATGCATCATTCAAGCCTAAGTTTAAAGACAATGTCTCAGGCAAGATTGTCGCAGCTGAAGACGGTATTTAGCTATAGATAGTACACAGTRTAATGAAACAATCCCTAGTAAGCTGTGTTTTGAGGGTGGGCTGACTGTATTATTTGGCATTAATAGACTGGTTTTAAGCACAATAACTTTCTATCCAAGCTGGGAGGGAGTGCGAGGACGGCTCATGTCATGCAGGTTCASGTAGCCTATACAGGACAGCTGTATATTGTGAAATATCAGTTGGTAGCTGGTTAGTATTCTGGTTAATATTTGACAATGTGCAATGTTTGCATTTTCAACTTTAACTACTGAAAAAGTAATTGCGTTAATGCCACCAGTCAGCAGTCTAAAAGTGCAGCATTGTGACACCGTGTATAGCTTCTGGGTCTGAAGTTCAAATGTATGCAGATGATACAGTGATATATGTGCATGCAAAGAGCAAACAACAAGCTGCACAAGAACTCACTACTGTAATGGTCCAGGTTACAAAGTGGCTCAGTGACTCGTGTTTGCATCTCAATGTGAAAAAAACTGTTTGCATGTTCTTCACAAAGAGGGCAACAGATGCTACTGAGCCAGATGTCTATGTGTCAGGGGAGAAGCTCCAGGTGGTATCTGATTTTAAGTACCWTGGCATCATACTTGATTCCAACCTCTCTTTTAAAAAGCATGTGAAAAAGGTWATTCAGATAACCAAATTCAAGCTAGCTAATTTCCGATTTATACGAAATTGTTTGACTACAGAGGTAGCAAAAATGTACTTCAAATCTATGATACTCCCCCACTTAACATACTGCTTGACTAGTTGGGCCCAAGCTTGCTGTACAACATTAAAACCTATTCAGTCTGTCTACAAACAGGCTCTYAAAGTGCTTGATAGGAAGCCCAATAGCCATCATCACTGTTACATCCTCAGAAAGGATGAGCTCCTGAGTTGGGAAAATCTTGTGCAATACACCRACGCATGTCTTGTATTCAAGATCCTAAATGGCCTGGCTCCCCCTCTACTCAGTATTTTTGTTAAACAGAAAACCCAAACATATGGCAGAAGATCCACAAGGTCTGCCATGAGAGGTGACTGTATAGTTCCCTTAAGGAAAAGCACCTTTAGTAAATCCGCTTTCTCTGTGAGAGCTTCCCATGTCTGGAATACACTGCCATCAGACACACATAACTGCACCACATATCACACTTTCACAAAATGCATGAAGACATGGCTAAAGGTCAATCAGATTTGTGAWCATAATCCCTAGCTGTGTATTGCCGCTTTCCATGTTGTCTGTTGTCTGTAGCTTGTGAGGTGTGTTAGACCACTGTGCCACTCGGGAGCCCCTAAAGACAAATGCTTAATTTGTAAATTATGTCTGAGTGTTAGTGTCCCCAGCTATCTGGGAATAAAACAAATAAAATAAAAAAGACAATCGCGCTGTCTGGTTTTCTTAATATAAGTAACTTTAAATTATATATAGCATTTACATAGGTGTATTTTAGCAAATACAATTACTTTTGATATATTTAAAACCAAATACGTTTAGACTTTTACTCAAGTAATATTTTACTGGGTGACTTGCATTTTTACTTGAGTCATTTTCTATTAAGGTATCTTTAATTTTACTCAAGTATGCCAATTGGGTACTTTTTCCACCACTGTAAACTGGTGATCATCACTTACTCTTACTCCAGAGAATGGGAGCGTTCAATCGGATCCCTTTTGTCAAGTCGGTGACCAACATCTTTCCAAGTTTGTTGTACTATGGGATAAAAATTGTCTGACTTGCGCCTACATGAACTTTACAACAATCAAGTGATCAAAGGTCAGGATGTTTTGACTGCAGTCAACTTTCTGCTCGACACCAGCTGCAACTAGTGGCCAACGTCTGCATTGTGGGAGGCATTATTTGGCACAACTAATCATTCAAATGTTTTTGTTTGACTCAAGCGAACGGGACCAAAGACATGACTAATCAGGAAGCAACTTTGCCGCGAATAATATGTATACGGTGGATATGGTCATGGATGCCGGCCACAGAAGCAGTGGCAGGACATAGTTACCACCTTGTATGAGAGAGAATAAAGCATTTGAGTGGCATTATGCTAGTCCTGTGAATGTGGTATAATGACCAATATGAATAGAGGCTCATATTTTATAAATAAGTTAAAGTTAGTGAGCTTTCATGGAGGAAACGTCACCTGTTGTGTGACATGGCAGCCTTGGTATGGTGCAACAAACATCACATATCTGCGTGACCTATTCACAGAGAAGCCACAGTGAGTTGGCATCCGGAACAGGGGAAGAACAGGAGACCCATCACCTGCACAAGACAGAAATACCTCAGGCTCACCCCCAACTCATTTGGGTCACAGAATTTACCTGCATCAGCTAGATCAGTGTTTAATATATCTCATATTATGTGGAGCTCTCCCCCTTTGACCTTAAGGGTCATTGCTTCGTTGCTGTTACTGATGGCTCCATGCGCTGGAGTTTAGCATCCAACTGGTGCCATTCTGGGAAAGAAAACGAATTAACAGGATCTGTAAAGGCTCAAACATTTTCCTTCTTTAAAGGKGCAATCTGTGATTCAAACGACAAAGTTTGGCACCTTGCCACTTTCTTGGTAAACAGCTGAGGTATGGCACTGGACCAGGGCCGGATTACCAAACAGGCACGTAAGACACGTGCCCTGGGGCCTCCTGTGCCAGGGTTCCCAACCTCTGAGGGATCCCCAGATAGCAGGGCCCCCCCAGATAGCATATGAACACATCAGTTGAGGGCCCCCTGGATGTCAGGTCCTAAGCCATGGCAAAATGTGTAGAATTGGAGGAAATTTGCTTTAAACTGCACTAWTCTCTCTCGGCCTCATAGCAAAATGTGTTGGTCGGCCTGATAACCAGCCTCAAATGCAAATGTCAGAGATCAGTTTTGAGTTTTAATGCTGTCAGATGCGGCCGATTCATCGTTGGTGCTACCGAGACCTACACTTCTCAGTTGGCCGGAACGGACATTAAATTTTGGCATCTTTTGGCACAGGAATGCTTGCGTCTTGTGGGTCCGGCTTAGAACAGAGCTCAGCGTCGCTGTCACCATAAAGTACAATAAAGGATGTTTCCACGACATCCCACTTTTTCACATGCTGGCGCACACAAAATTCGGTGTAATTTAGCTAGTTTGTATGAACAGACTGAGGGCTCTGCTAGAAGTTGCCCCACATTTAAACCRCTTTCCTAATTGATGTTGTTGTGCCCTTGAGCAAGGCACTTAACCCCCCACAAAAACATYTCCCCGGGAGCCCAGTGTGGCAGACCCCGCACMTCTCCAAAACCTGTACAGTATGTGTTTTCTTTCGGAGGGGTTGGCTTAAAAGCGGTAGTAAAATTTCAGGTTGGCCCTTGTGTGCAATTGACCAATAAAGTGATCTTAATCGTACTCTTTTACTGAAATTCATAATGAGATGGTAAAAACATCACAATGAACATGATAACTTTATAACACAATTGCAAAAAAAGAGTAATAAGTAGACTTCTTTAACTGAAATATTTATTAAGAGAACATCGAGTTAAAGTACAGTAAGTGAATTTAACATAGAGAGCTGATCAACAACACTGAATATGTTTATATCTTATRTATGACTTTATCAAACTTCTGATGAGTGGTGCTGTTCCCTGGCCAAGTGTTCACTGTGGAACAACTCAAGTCCTTTCGTACTGATATGAAGTGACATGGGCATTTGGATGAGGTGATGATGACGTCACGGTCAGCTCATAGATCTGTAACATCATCACTGCAGCCCACACTGGACCAGTCATCCTCCTGAGGGACCCCTGGCTTATTCACCTTGTTTGGAACAATAGGCATGTATATATATATCATTGTCTGGAACGTCCTCCTGGTGCTCAGGGGTTGGAGATGGCTGAAGGATCTGGTTATCAGAAGCCTCCGGCTGTAGCTGTGGCTGTGGGTCTGGCTGTAGCTGTGGCTGTGGGTCCGGCTGTAGCTGTGGCTGTGGGTCCGGCTGTAGCTGTGGCTGGGTGTCCGGCTGTGGCTGGGGGTCCAGCTGTAGCTGTGGCTGTAGCTGTGGCTCCGGCTGTAGCTGTGGCTGTGGGTCCCGCTGTAGCTGTGGGTCTCGCTGTAGGTGTAGCTGTGGCTCAGGCTGTAGCTGTGGCTGGGTGTCCGGCTGTAGCTGTGGCTGTGGGTCCGGCTGTAGCTGCGGCTGTGGGTCCGGCTGTAGCTGTGGCTGTTGCTCCGACTTTGACTCTGCCTCAGGCTGTGCCTGGTCATTTGCTCTGAAATGATCAGAAGTTGCAGGCCTGGAGCCAGCCTCCACCTCCCACCTACAGCCAACATTAGAGGTGGGAGAGGTGAGAGAGGGTGGCGTGATCTCACTGTCCGCCAGTGAGGTGTCAGTGTCAGCACCAGCTTGATGGGTCCAGGTGGAAGGAGGTGGGGCTGTGAAGAGGCTGCCTACCCCTAGGAGGTGTCCGTTGTCATGGTGGAGCGCGTTGTCGATGCTGCGGCTTAGGTTGATCGGGGACTGGGGGAGCATGTCAAACTCTATGAGGGAGAGGATGCACTCGCGCTCACCCACCCGCTGCCACAGTAGGTGGGTATCACTGCTGCTGCTGGTAGTGGGTTGTCCACCCTTGTGATGAGATGGTGACATGGTGTCCCTCAAGCTGTGTGTGGTGGGGGGATTGTCATAGTCACGTATGGAGCCACTGTCTGCTCCCGAGTGATGCTGCCCCGTCCAGTTTTTCGGTATGAGCTCTGCCCAGTTTTTCTCAAAATTCCTGAAAGGCCCTATCCGCAGGATTTTCCAAAACGATGCTCTCTCTGGCCTCCCTTGGCCATGGTCACTCCTGGCACGGCTCCTCAGAGGGGTCCAGAACACCCAGGAGCCCAGCACCAGCATAGAGAAGCCCCAGAACAGCTCCAGCACCCGTGCCCAGAACTGCCCCAGCCACCAGCCCCAGCCAAAGCGCCTCCAGTCCCCCAGCAGCCCATAGAGCCAGAGCAGGCTGTAGATCTGCAGGCCGGAGCACAGCACCCCCAGGAGGGCACACACTGCCGTCACGCGTCTTGCCCGCTCCTCAATCCTCTGAGGGGCCACCCACTGGTGTATGGGGGTCTTGGAGAAGGGCTGCAGGTGGGAGAGTGACTGAGTGAGAATGCCCAGGCAGAGAGTCAGGCCCCAGCAGAGAGAGAGGCTCTGTAGAACCAGAGGAAAGGCATGGGACAGCGTTGGGGAGAGCAGGTCGGCTGCCAGCAGCAGGGTACAGTGTAAGACTGCCAGACTTCCCACCACACGAGGGCGCTGCATCGCTGGGGACAGCAGAATCATCGCCAGGGTAACCTGTGCCCACAGCAGCAGCAGCAGAGGCAGATTATAGAGGGCAGTGAGGACCGGCCGAGACAGGATCCGGCGTGTGCCGTACGGGTCAGTGAGGAGGAGGACAACACGCAGAGCCCCGGTCAGCAGCAACAGCCTATTGGCCAGGGTTAGCACATCACAGAGGGGGTGGAGCATATTAGACCGTCCAACCATTCCCAACACAGCCACACAGGACAGCAGCAGGAAGAGTCCAGCAGAGCCATAGACGTGGAGCTCCCAGGCGAAGGCCAGCGTGCGGCTCAGGTCCTCCCAAAGAAGGAGGGTGCCGTTGGTGCCAGTAGGGAACACGCAGGTGCCAAGACCCAGCACACAGGGGCCTCCATTCAGGTTCTGATGTGTTACAGGACCAAACACACCGTAGCGGACAGAGGGCGCAGGCCAGAGTTGACCCTTAGCTGAGAAAGTGAGGAAGGTGTGTGAGAAAAATAGAATAGTTTATAATCTCATCAAGTAATATAGAAAGCATATTAAGAGAAAGAGAAATTGCCCGACTTAGAACAACAACAAAAGGGCCATTTACTGTTTTCTTCATGTTGATGGATTATGTGTTTCACGTCAGGTGATGATTGTACCGGGAACTCAGTTGATTGTATGTCAGGAATGGATTGAGTTTGTTCCTTTTCTGAAAAACAAAATAAATCATACACATATAACTTCTAGCAGAGGAAACACTTGGATATTTTGTGAGTAATTAGAAATAAAAACAGAATTAGAAAATAGTCAACTCTTGTGCCACTCTTACCTCTTTGAAACTGTCCTGTCACAATGGGTGCTTGTTTGGGATTGGCTGATGACAGGGTGGAGGAGTGGGACAGTTTTCCCCGAGTGTCTCTGCTTATGGGAACCGCTGAGTCAATCACAAAAATGTATTTTAACACAACCACATCTTCTTCCTCATTCTCCTCCAGTGCTCCAAGCCCTTCTTCTTCTTCGGGAGTGGCCTCTGTAATTGTGTCTTTAGGGGATTGGTGGGACCTGTGAGGAGTTAATGGGTTTGGAGAATTGTTTATTTCTGATGTCGAGTTGACAGTTGGCTCCATTTGTTTTGAGATCTCTACAATAGAATACGCAGGTTCCAGATTGAGTACACTGTCGTCGTCCCCTATGGGTGACAAAGATAATTTAGACGTAGCTCTAAGTGTAAGCTTGGTCAGTGGGCTCTTGACCGGTGAACGCACATCCTCTGACGTTTGTAAGCCAGCTGGTCCTGCTGTGCTGACGCTGTCTTGGGTCTGTTTTTGTGGCGTGGGAGGGGGGTACAGAGAAGTAGGAATGGAGGAATGCACTTCAAGTTCCTTCGCTTTCTTTTCCTCATTTCCAGGCGCAGAATTGATAAGGAGTGTGCTGGCAGGTGTCTCTTGTTGACTTTCTATTATATCTGTGTCCCCAAGTCCACTATCATCCATAGACTCATCACTGCCATAGGATGTGCCAACCAATGCCCGATCTAAGTCCTCCATACTGGTAATCCTGTTTCCTGGCACCTGCATACCGCCGGCGGGCAGAAGGATGTCTGTCCCTGGCTGTTGTGTTGTGGTAAGCTTGGGGGCTGTTGTACCCATGTTAGAGGTGGTGCTGAGGGAGTTAGAGAATGCAGGGAGTGGGACATGGTCAGAGTTGCTGGATGAGGGTGAGATGGCCCTGATAATGTTTCCAGGTGAACAGTGAAGCAGTGCGGCCAGCACCAAGGAGAGAGATAAGAGCCACACCATTGCTCAATGTAACCTTGAAGCAGCAATCATACCTTATAGAAGACCTGCAGAACAAAAGAAAGGAAAACGTAAGTGAGGTGGCTAGAAGCTATAGGACRTAGCAGCAGGCAGACAGGCATAGCACTCTGTTTGGACAAAGTAACTTTAATGGATAACATTCACTATCTGTGACACACTGACTATGAGTCTGGGAGTTGTTGTTCGTGCTTAGGTAATGTGGTTTTCCAGGGTAATTTGCAGGTGAAGGGGTTAGTAGCGTGACGTCTGTCAGGGTGAGCAGCAGGGCTGTTAAGTAGCAGCTTGTAAAGGTAAGCTAAGGGTAAAGTGTCAAACAGCTTCCCTCCTGATTATTAATCTGCACTTCCAATCCATTAAGAACCAATAAATCCCCTCGGTAATCCTGTGTGTGTGTGTGTGTGTGTGTGTGTGTGTGTGTGTGTGTGTGTGTGTGTGTGTGTGTGTGTGTGTGTTGTGTGTGTGTGTGTGTGTGTGTGTGTGTGTGTGTGTGTGTGTGTGTGTGTGTGTGTTGTGTGTGTGTGTGTGTGGTGTGTGTGTGTGCCTGCCTACAGCTGCAAGAAGTCTGATCTGCTAAAGGTTTGCAGGTGTGTCCTTTTTGTCACAGCCTATTTGTTTTTTGCTTAACCTTCTCTATTGCACAGGGAGGAAGTGTTTGGTGCACAATATTCATATTTCCTGGGTGCAATCTGTTACCATCATAAAAATATGATACCTAATTTCACTGTGATTTATATATGAGGCATATGCAGACTGTGCATATCTCAACAGACACACGCAATACTAATATCCTCCTGTCTTACATATCTTCACATAATTTACTATTAGTTCATCTGTCATAAAATTTAAGTTCAAAAACGTGCCCTTTGAGTTGACAAAATGTAGCTAAACTTACACAGTTGGGTCATTTCACAATTGTTTTGGGAAGTGTAACTTGCAAAAAAAAAACATTGATTTCACCTAATTCTAACATTCTGTYATAATGAGTGCATGTTCAACTTCATTAAAAAAAGAAATCCCGTCAAAAGGTTAAATAAAAAAATAGTAGTATAGTAAGTGCCTATTRAGTGCCAAATAAAGTAACAGAGTTGAACTTAACACGGTTGACCGTAACAGTGTTGACCGTAACAGGGTAGACCGTAACAGGGTTGACTGTAACAGGGTAGACCGTAATAGGGTTGTTCGCAAATAGGTTTGACCGTAACAGAGTTGACAGTAACAGGGTTGATCATTTCTTAAATCAGCCATAAATCCCCTCGTGACAGGGGGAATAGAAGCTTGTTGTGTGCAACAGGGAGGGGCAATTGAATGCAAGCTTCACAAAAATTTTAAAAAGTTACAACATTTCTAGCCTATCTATGGGTAACAGGGTGATTGATGTCTTATGCTGCTCTCACTCAGTGTACCACCACAAAACACCAGAAAATGACCAGAGAGGCTAGAACCACCTCACCTGCTTTTACAYTATGACTTGACTATTAGATGTTCAATGTTTATTTTGAAAAAAATWAAAAGGAAAAGTTTCACTGTATTAAAACGAGAGGTCATGTCACGTAACAGGGTTGACCTTGAAATGAATCACTAATCACATGAAATAAATAATTATCTCAAGAAATAACTTTGCGAAAGTAACAAAATAACTAGGGCTTTACAATGATGGTGACAACTTCTATACATTTTCGGGTTAAGTGGGTCAAAATCTTCCTAGAAGTCAAAGTGAGTGCATGGAGGGCCATGACAAAATACTGAATTTTGGCACTTTAGCAAGTCTTTAGTCATATTTAAGATTTATTGAATTGTCCATGTGGTCTATATTAAAGGGCAGTTCATTGAATTAAAGTGCAATATTGGTTGACAATTTCTACTTAAAATATCAAAGGGACGCACAAAAGGCACCCATTTTGTGGATCAACACAGTTCTAACGATTAATGRTACTTCACACACTCTTTTCCTCTCTGCACTTGCAGCATCCCTACCTCAATGCATGGTATGCCTGTTCTGTTCCCTGAGAACGTCTAGGCCTCTTTCAGTAACTTTGAGGCACAGTAACAGATGCTTTAATGTACCAATTGAATTTCCCTCAAAAGCAATAAAAAAAAGACAACTCTTGTAAAGCCTACCTGTGATTCTTTAGCCCTCTGCTTCACATTTGTTGTGTTGTTGGGTAGCATACTGGCCTTTCCCTATTCTCCTGTTGGTCTCATGGGTCAAGTATAGCCATTTGTAGTTGTCCTGTTTGGATTTGTTAGAGTGATGCTCAGAGTCTCTTGCTCCTCCTATACAATATCACAGCTGTGTTCTGTAATCTCATTAGTCAAGGATTACATTAAGATCATTAGAGTGGCACAAAGCTACCAGCAATGGACGAGAACAGTAGAGAACAAAACACACACAGAGAGAGACAGACAGACACAGATGCATAAATGTATAGAGAAATAAGGTTAGTTATTTGATTTGTGTATTATTTACTGTATTTCAGTGTAGTGGGAGGGTTTGGTATAAGGTAAGCAGAAGATGGATGTATACACAGTTTACTTCACAGTATATGTAAATATGCATGACAAAATACTCATAAGAGTGTAATGCCGAGTTAGGGTGGTTATAAGAGTGTAGAGTTTTCCACTAATGTCTAGGTGTGTTTGAGAATGTTTGTATGTACAGTACCAGACAAAAGTTTGGACATGCCTACACATTCCAGGGTTTTTCTTTATTTTTACTATTTTCGACATTGTAGAATAATAGCGAAGACATCAAAACTATGAAAAAACACATGTGTCACGCTCGTTGATGGAAGAATCAGACCAAGGTGCATCGTGGTAAGCGTACATCATTTATTTTGATGAACACGAAAAAACAATAAACTACAACCGAATGTGACGCTACATGCAGTGCAGAAAGCAACTACACACAAACAAGATCCCACAAACTAAAGGTGGGAAAAAGGCTGCCTAAGTATGATCTCCAATCAGAGACAACGATAGACAGCTGCCTCTGATTGGGAACCATACCCRGCCAACAAAGAAATAGAAAAACTAGAATGCCCACCCAAATCACACCCTGACCTAACCAAATAGAGAAATAAAAAGGCTCTCTAAGGTCAGGGCATGACAATATGGAATCATGTAGTAACTAAAAAAGTGTTAAATCAAAATATATTTKATATTTGATATTGTTCAAAGTAGACACCCTTTGCTTTGATGACAGCTTTGCACACTCTTGGCATTCTCTCAACCAGCTTCATGAGGTAGTCACCTGGAATGCATTTCAATTAACAGATGTGCCTTGTTGAAAGTTATGTTCTGGAATTTATTTTCTTCTTTTTTTTTCAATTTAAAGTTTTATTAAGTTTTCAATCAACCAACCAAACACATTCCACATTCACAGATGTGACAGACTTTAAAAAATWAAAWAAWWWAAAAATAATAAAAAATGTTATATATATATATATATATACACATATACACATACATACATACATACACACAAATAATAATTATAACAAAATTTAAAATATAGAACTTGCAGCAGCACTATCAAGGTTCTTATTAGCTATTTCCAGCCTTAGCTGAGATGACGAGTCAATGACTAGTTTTTAGGTTTTACAGCACCTTACACAACACGCATCTGCTCACCTCCCCGATCCCCCCGTTCACTCTGTCCAATTTGAGATATAGTGGAGTAGTGGAGACCAGAGTCTATCAAACTTGGGCTGTCTCTTGTGGAGGTCATAAGTGAGCTTTTCAAGAGGGAGAAAGTCAACAATCTGGTCAATCCACATTTTAAATGTAGGAGAGGTACTAGAGGCCCACAATAGAAGGATACATTTCTTAGCAAAGTATGTAATGGTCATGAGCCACCGTACACTTCGCCTACGAGCTGACCGTTAATATGCATCTAACGATTGTTTAATGTAGTATGAGTTTGTTAACGTATAGCGGTATCTACAATCACGCTCAGAAAAGATGTCTACTTCGAAACCAGAGTGCGATCAGGGATGGGCCAACAATCACTCGTTTGGAGACCTCGGGGCGGGAACGGGTCCTCTTGACTCACTGGGCTAATACGGACGGATGTTTTTCTGAAAGCTAGCTTAGTTCTGTGGAGGCTTTTCCGTCGCTCAGTTCACGTCGGGTCCTGGTAAAAATGTCACCTGTAGTGTCGCTTTTGTTAGCACGCTCATGACTTTTTAGGATACTAAGACGTAA
>NC_036838.1:23735361-23867640 GCF_002910315.2 Salvelinus sp. IW2-2015
AAATTTTTCTGTCAGGATCAAGAACAAGTCCTGCTGGGCATTAAGAAGATAGAACACGGGTTCATATCAAACTTGTACATTCTAGTATTTTCTGTGCACCAGTATGTATAGATTGCCAAAATCTGGCCAATCTCTCTTACAGCTCCAAAATACATGCATATAGGTTCCACTTTCCAGAGTACATCTTTTACAGTTAGGAGAAATTCTGTTTTCATTTTATGGGAGTCTCAGGGAGTGTAATAAAATTTGTACAAAAAATTTTGGTAATCAGAATTCATTTTCATTTCTTACATAGTAGAGGAACAAGTATACCCTGTCGCAAACCTCCGCGCATAACTCATCACTGATTAGTCAGACAAGGTCCTTTTCCCAGATTATTTTCAAAGGAGTAAAGGAAGGAGCCTCCTTTCTCAGAAAGGAGTCTATAGGATATAGAATTTTGCCTTTAATGTTGTGCTGTGACAAGAAGGGTTTCAACTTCATTCAACTGAGTTCTAAACCTCCTCTTGGAAGTAAAGAGGAGATTGACATGTCTAATTTGAAGATATTTAAAAAAATGGGATCTTGGCACATTGAATTCACTGCAGAGCTCTTTGAAAAGGATTTTTCCAGTGTATGCCGTCTTCTGATGAAATAGGTCTGAAAAGGCCTGATTCCTAGAGTATGCCAAAGATTAAAGTTGGCATCCCTCAGGGCTTTTGGCAAGTTCTGGGTTGCCTACTATAGGCGAGCAGTGAGAGCATATTTGGGAGGAGATGCCCAGGTATTTCTTACAGTCCCTCCACGCTAGTAGGGTGCTGTAAATCACAAATGTTTTGGCTATGTTGCCCACTCACTAAAGTTATTAGATGAATATAGTTGAGCTTAGTGGCAATGACCCAGGATTGGGCTTGCTATCTGACCACGTTGACTCTTTGTCTGTTGTGATCCATGTTAGCATTGGCGGATTTGGGCAGACCAGTAGTACACAATTGAAGGGAGGAGGCAAGACCACCCTTAGATTCAGGTTTCGATAGATGGAGAGCTTGATCCTAGTTTTTTATTGCCTCCATATAAATTGGTGATGCTTTTGGTTAATTGTTTTGAAAAAAGGAAGCTGGGAGATAGCATGGGAGCATCTGAAAATAAATAGTTTCAGTCTAGGGAGGATGTTTCATACGGATTACATTAATTCTTCCTACTAAGCTAATTGGAGGGAGATCCAGGTTTGGAGGTTGTTCTTGATCGATCCAGGAGTTGGAAGAAATTCTCTTGAAAAGCCTATTCAGATCTGGTGTTATGAATATCCCAAGGTATTGAAACCCCTGTGTCTTCCATTGGAATGGGCATATGTGTCTTCATAGAACTGGTGAGTGTAATATTGAGAGGGCAGACAGTGGATTTGTTAAAATTAATCTTATAACCGAAAACGTGCCATACATGAAGCAATTGTGTCTAAAATGGGAGGAAGGGATTCTCCGGGTTTGGATTGTAGAGCACAGACATCATACCCGCGATAAAGCGAAATCTTGTGCTGCAGGCCGCCTGCAGAACACCTATAATACTTGGATTGCTCCTTATCAAACTCTGCCAGAGCTCCACCGCCCCAACAAGTAGAGCAGGGGAGACAGCGAGCACCTCTTGTCTTGTGCCCCGTCCCAAAGGAATCTGTAGAGTTCAGTCCGTTAGTAAGTCACCATGCATTTGGATGAGAGTATAGTGATTGATCCATTTAATAAAGTTTGGGCCCATATTGAACTTTTCTAAGACTGAGAACAGAAAGCTCCACTCCATCCTGGTCGAACGCCTTCCTCAGCATCCAGTGAAGCCAGCAGACAGGGGTCTCTGGTGCGTTACTTGATCAATAATATCAAAAAGACGGCGAATGTTATCAGCAGAAGAGTATCTGTCTCTAATAAATCCAGTTTGGATTATTATTATTATCTTTATCCAGTTCGCTTTATTATTTTGGGAAGAAGAGTGTTTATCTTTTCGGCGAGCAATTTGGTAAATTATTTTGTAGTCGAAATCCAACAAGCTTATGGGCCGGAAGGAGGAGCAGGATAGGGGTCCTTGTCTTTTTTGAGCAACACTGTAATGCGAGCTGTGTGCATTTGAGTCTGGGAGAACTCCGTTTTTGCAAAAAATCCTCCAGCATTGGCATGAAAATGAGTTTAAACTTGAAGTGGGGGTAAGATTAGGAATTGGAAACTACTTGTGCGGAGCTCCTAGTTCATGCGGCCATCTCGTTCAGGGGTCACGTGATCCCCTTTATTTTCTTCTTAATGCGTTTGAGCCAATCAGTTGTGTTGTGACAAGGTAGGGGTGGTATACAGAAGATARCCCTATCTTCTAAAAGACCAAGTCCATATTATGGCAAGAACAGCTCAAATAAGTAAAGAAAAACGACAGTCCATCATTACTTTAAGACATGAAGGTCAGTCAATCTGGAAAATTTTAAGAACTTTTAAAGTTTCTTTAAGTGCAGTCGCAAAAACCATCAAGCACTATGATGAAACTGGCTCTCATGAGCACAGCCACAGGAAAGGAAGACCGAAGGTTACGTATGTAACCATGGTTATGTATGTAACCACGGTTATCTGAGCTATTTGGATCACTCCAATATATTGGTTTCACTCCGCGGCGGAGGGATACATCGAGGTAAGGATTTACAGATTTACTCCTGTGTACACCTGTGTCACGGCTGGGGTCCGCCCCTATATATAGACCCCAAGGCCAAGACACACGTTCTCTACATCATCTAGCACCGTAGAGGATTGGAGTGATCCAAATAGCTCACATAACCGTGGTTACATATGTAACCTTCGTCATGTTTCACTATATTGGATCACTCCAATATATTGGTAAACCCATACCAGATTAGTCTGTGCTAGAGGGACCTGGCCAGCCAGCGGCGAAGAACCAGCACGGGACCAAGGCTCAGGGTCCATCAATGTGGAAGGGGGGTCCCGGTACAGACCCCAGAAGGGGAGGTGATGCCCAGGACCGCTGAATCAACCGCAGAGGGAGGTGCCACATTTACTTGATAGTACCTAGCAAAGGTGCAAGAGGAAGCCCGGCTGGCCGCAACACAGATATCAGCGAGGGGCACTCCTCTCAGTAGAGCCCAGGACGCAGCCACACCTTGTGTTGAATGTGCCACCACAGATCCCAGCACTGGCCTGCCAGCCAGGCGGTATGCTGTCTTAATCATTTCCACGATCCATTGAGAGAGCCTCTACTTTGATAGCCCAGCCCCCAGGACTTTCTCACCATAGCAGACAAAGAGCTGGTCTGTTGTTCCTCCCCTCGGGGTCCATCCGGGAGCACTCAGAACTTACCGAAAGAGCATGGAGCTCACCCACCCTCTTCATGGAAGTAATTGGTACCAAGAAAGCCACCTTCATAGAGAGGTGTTTCAGGGAGGCAGACTCCAACGGTTCGAAAGGCTGCTTTGCCAAAGTTCCCCCGGCCTGAGACAGCAGGTCCAGTCTCAGGGGAAGTTGCCAAGGTGTCCCAGACAACAGCGACAGGAGAAGGCTGAACCAGGGTCGTCTGGGCCAGTATGGGGCCACCAGAAGCAGACGAGGGTAGTGAGGTCTGCACAACGCATCACCAGGGGCAAACTACCAGCCCTCCAGGACACCTACACCACCCGATGTCACAGGAAGGCCATAAAGATCATCAAGGACAACAACCACCCAAGCCACTGCCTGTTCACCCCGCTATCATCCCGAAGGTGAGTCAGTACAGGTGCATTCAAAGCAGGTGACGCGAGAGACCTGAAAAACAGCTTCTGATTCTCAAAGCCATCAGACTGTTAAACGGATGCCATCTAGGCGACAAGAGATGGCATGACTGCTGCGCAATTACGTGAACTGGCTCAACTCCAGCCACTTTAATATGGGAATTGATGGAAATTTGTAAAAATGTACCACTAGCCACACTTAATGCCACTTAATTAATGTTTACATACCCTACATTACTTATCTTCATATGTATATGTATATACCTGTCTCTATATCATCTACTGCATCTTCGCATCTTTATGTAATACATGTATCACTAGCCACTTTACTATGCCCACTTTATGTTTACATACCCTACATTACTCATCTAATATGTAAGATACTGTACTCTATACCATCTACTGCATTTGCCTATGACGTTTGTACCATGACTCATTCATATACTTTATATACAGTGGGGAGAACAAGTATTTGATACACTGCTGATTTTGCAGGTTTTCTACTAACAAAGCATGTAGAGGTCTGTCATTTTTATCATAGGTACACTTCAACTGTGGAGAACGGAATCTAAACAAAAAATCAGAAAATTCCACTTGTCTATGATTTTTAAGTAATTAATTTGCATTTTATTGCCATGACATAGAGTTTTTACATCAGAAAAGCAGAACTTTAATTATTTGGTACAGAAACCTTTGTTTGGCAATTACAGAGATCATACGTTTCCTGTAGTTCTTGACCAGGTTTGCCACTACTGCAGCAGGGGATTTTGGGCCACTTCCTCATACAGACTTCTCCTAGATTCTTCAGGTTTCGGGGCTGGTCGCTGGGGCAATACGAGACTTTCAGTTCCCTCAAAGTATTTTCTATTGGGTTTAGGTTCTGGAAGACTGGCTAGGTCCATCCAGGAATTGAGATGCTTTTACGGAGCCATCCTTAGTTGCCCTGGCTGTGTGTTTCGGGTCGTTGTCATGTTGGAAGACCCAGCCACGACCCATCTTAATGCTTCTTACTGAGGGAGGGGTTGTTGGCCAAGATCTCGGATACATGGCCCATCCATCTCCCTCAATACGGTGCAGTCGTTCCTGTCCTTTGCAGAAAAGCCTCCCCAAAGAATGATGTTTCACCTCCATGCTTCACGGTTGGATGGTGTTCTTGGGGTTGTACTCATCCTTCTTTTCCTCCAAACACGGTGAGGCGAGTTTAGACAAAAAGCTATATTTTTGTCTCATCAGACCACTGACTTCTCCCATTCCTCCTCTGATCATCCAGATGGTCATTGGCAACTTCGACGGGCCTGGACATGCGCTGGCTTGGCAGGGGGACCTTGCGTGTGCTGCAGGATTTTAATCCATGACGGCGTGAGTGTGTTACTAATGGTTTCTTTTGAGACTGTGTCAGCCAGTTCTCTTCAGGTCATTGACCAGGTCCTGCCGTGTAGTTCTGGGCTGATCCCTCACCTTCCTCATGATCACTGATGCCCCACGAGGTGAGATCCTTGCATGGAGCCCCAGACGAGGGTGATTGACCGTCATCTTGAACTTCTTCCATTTTTCTAATTAATTGCGCCAACAGTTTGTGCCTTCTCACCAAGCTGTTTGCCTATTGTCCTGTAGCCCATCCCAGCCTTGTGCAGGTCTACAATCTTATCCCTGATGTCCTTACACAGCTCTCTGGTCTTGGCCATTGTGGAGAGGTTGGAGTCTGTTTGATTGAGTGTGTGGACAGGTGTCTTTTATACAGGTAACGAGTTCAAACAGGTGCAGTTAATACAGGTAATGAGTGGAGAACAGGGGGGCTTCTTAAAGAAAACTAACAGGTCTGTGAGAGACGGAATTCTTACTGGTTGGTAGGTGATCAAATACTTATGTCATGCAATAAAATGCAAATGAATTACTTAAAAATCATACAATGTGATTTTCTGGATTTTTGTTTTAGATTCCGTCTCTCACAGTTGAAGTGTACCTATGATAAAAATGACAGACGTCTACATGCTTTGTAAGTAGGAAAACCTGCAAAATCGGCAGTGTATCAAATACTTGTTCTCCCCACTGTACATATTCTTTATCCCTTTACACTTGTGTGTATAAGGTAGTAGTTGTGGAATTGTTAGGTTAGATTACTTGTTGGTTATTACTGCATTGTCGGAACTAGAAGCACAAGCATTTCGCTACACTCGCATTAACATCTGCTAACCATGTGTATGTGACAAATAAAATTTGATTTGATTTGATTTGAACCAGGTAATGGATTTGATTTATGTGCTTTTTTGTGTTGTTGTTTTATACCAACTGCAATATTACCTAGCTGGTTTAATATCCAAGCAGTAAATACTGCACCATATGATGGAGTAACTCCGTTAAAGAACTCCAAAGTTAATGTCTCAACGTAGTGGAGCCCACCACGATACTCTTACATTCTGCAGGGGAAAGAACAAGAAAAACAACTTGTAGGGTAATTAACAGAGAACCCGCGCCACAGCATGTTAAGCAATTCACAACACACACAGAACAAGCCAGTCGGCAAGTTGTGTAAGGTAAATACAGTTTGTGGCAGCAAGAGACACCAATATATAAAGGATGCACACGGAGTCGTAGTGTAACGCTAATGAAACACAAACACGACAAACCACGGGCGGAAGATACAGATCAACTGCGAGCACCAAGTGTAGCACTCAAGAGGAGGGGCTGGCCATGTGGCCAGCTACTCCAGGCTGCAAACAGCCAGTGAGTATACTTCCACGCAAGATATTACACTTATCAGTGACTAACAAAGCGAACTTCAGAAAGTTTGTACTTCAAACCATACGGACGTCCGCCGAGAAAATGAAAGAGAACGTGTGTCGCGGCCATGGGGTCTATATATAGGGGCGGACCCCAGCCGTGACACAGGTGTTCACGGGAGTAAATCTGTAAATCCTCACCTCGGATGTATCCCTCCGCCGCGGAGTGATACCAATATATTGGAGTGATACAATATAGTGAAACATAACCAGAGTTATCTCTGCTGCAAAGGATAAGTTCATTAGAGTTAACTGCACCTCAGATTTCAGGCCAAATAAATGCTTCACAGAGTTCAAGTAACAGACACATCTCAACATCAACTGTTCAGAGGAGACTGTGTGAATCAGGCCTTCATGGTCGAATTGCAGAAAAGAAACCACTACTAAAGGACAACACTAAGAAGAAGAGACTTGCTTGGGCCAAGAATCACGAGCAATGGACATTAGACCGATGGAAATTTGTCCTTTGGTCTGATGAGTCCAAACTTGAGATTTTTGGTTCCAACCGCCGTGTCTTTGTGAGACGCAGAGTAGGTGAACGAATGATCTCCGTATGTGTGGTTCCCACCGTGAAGCATGAAGGAGGATGTGTGATGGTACTTTGCTGGTGACAATCTCTGTGATTTATTTAGAATTCAAGGCACACTTAACCAGCATAGCTACCACAGTATACTGCAGCGATACGCCATCGCATCTGGTTTGCGCTGAGTGGGACTATCATTTGTTTTGCATCAGGACAATGACCCAAAACCCACCTCCAGGCTGTATAAGGGCTATTTGACCAAGGAGAGTGATGGAGTGCTGCATCAGATGACCTGGCCTCCACAATCAACCGACCTCAACCCAATTGAGATGGTTTGGGATGAGTTGCACCGCAGAGTGAAGGAAAACCAGCCAACAAGTGCTCAGCATATGTGGGAACTCCTTCAAGACTGTTGAAGCTGGTTGAGAGAATTCCAAGAGTGTGCAAAGCTTTCATCAAGGCCAAGGGTGGCAACTTTGAAGAATCTCAAATATACAATATAACACTTTTTTGGTTACTACATGACTCCATATGTGTTATTTCATAGTTTTGATGTCTTCACTATTATTCTACAATTATTGTATCTTATAGGAGTGGGAAGAAAAAATGTGCTTATGCATTGATAAACACATCAAAGCACACAAAAGTAATAAAATAAAGATGGCACTTCTAAAAGCCTATTTCACACCATAGCCTGCTGAATTGAAATGAAAATATGTGGCACTGACTTGGCCAGGTTTGAGTTTCAGCATTGTCTAAACGAAGAGTTTGGCGTTCGGCTAGCCATGTGCGACATGCACACACAGTTACAAACCTGCCCGAGTGAGCGGGATGCTGACGAGCTTTATCCACCGTTGTAGTATGGATGAAGCCTGAGCTGGAATGGGAAGCTAACTGAAGATGGCTATCTTTAGAAACCCCTGTAGATCTAGCTTCACTCGAAGCATACCGCTCTGGTGTCACTGTCAACCAACAAACACAGACTAGCTCACAGAAAATAAGAAACACTCTTTTACACTCCCACGCGCAATAAACTGTACACACTAAAATAAGATAACATTCCTATTATTATATACTACAAACTCATACAAACTAAGCAGCAATATTCCATGAGAAGGCCTCTCATTCCACAATCATAACACAGTGCCCTTTGTTGTGTGTGCTGTGAACAGTTCAGAACAGGTTGACATCATGTATTGGGTACAACTTGTGATAAAAGAAACATCCCACCTCTCATCATACACACCTCGTGCATTAACTTGAGTATGAGTGGTCCTATGTGTGTGTCACAGGAGGTTGGTGGCATCTTAATTGGGGAGGACACGTCGGCTTGTGGTAATAGCTGGAGCGGAATAGGTGGAATGGTATCAAATACATCAAACACATAGTTTCCATGTGTTTGATGCCATTCCATTCGCTCTGTTCTGGCCATTATTATGAGACGTCCTCCCCTCAGCAGCCTCATGTGGTATGTGTACCATATTATTAGGTGTGAGGAGGTCTATTACAAGTGTTCTGGGGAATGGACCCATGAACATATCCACTTGACAGCCCTCCATGGGATCATAGAGAGGCTAGAGGAGAGACCGTGGGAATTAACTCTTTCCTGTCCACTGTCCCAGCAAGGTACTATACACATGCAGCACATCTCTTCTGGTCCACCTTAAGAGAGCGGAGAGGCAGCCTGTTGTGGGTAGAGCAGGGGTAGGCCCTCACTGGCACATGCCTGGCTCTTTAAGGCAGACTGGGGCAGTTGTATTCCTGTTTAAAGGCACACACACACAAAAAGTTATACCTCCAAATGAACCTTAAATACTAACTTCTACTCTAAATTAACAATTACGCAGAAAACAGTGTGTAAGCATCCAAATTAAGTTCTTTACCTTAACAGTAAGTTTAACACTCCTTTCGACATTAAAACATAGGCTTTTTAACATATGGATTTTTTTCCCTCCGCAATTGAGGAATTATTATAATATTATATAATATATTATAATATAAATGATTATAAACAGCCTACATATTTTCATGAGGAATTTTTTCTGAATGGCAAGCACAGTATTACATGTGCAACTAATTTTGCTATTGCAGTGTACATTTGTTGTGTCACATTTTTTAAAATTAGTCCACTGTTCATACAGCACCAAAATGTTTTACATGTCAGCAGTAAAGTTTTCAAGATATTGCATTTTGCATCATCATGTGGCCAGTGACAATTTGCTTCTTGAAAGTCCAATATCTTGAAAATTTGATTGCTGACATGGAAAACATTTTGGGACTGTATCAACAGTGGACTGATTTTAAAAAAATACTCAAATATATTTTTGGGGAGTGGATTTCTACTTTAAGAACCAGGGTTGTATGCAAACCTTCARAGTTCATTATTCACTGAAAAAATAAGGATGGAGGAGATTCAATATGAGGACAGCATATTGTGCCTCTGTGTTTCAACTCATTGATCCTCTACTTCTTGATTATTTGAATAGAATAGGCCTTAAATATCATCATACTGAGCCTCAAGACTGCAGCAAATCTTATCTGCTTGCATCCATGCCGTACTCGTGACCCTTTCCTAGCGAGTAATCGTGAGAATATGTGCATATCCATTCAATCTGAATGTAAAATGGTGTTCCAACAAATGTGTAGGAAATTGATAAATTAAATGTTGAAAGAAAAATGCAAATTATTAGTCAAATAMAAATGGCTGGGCCTTGGAGGATTTACAAGTCACATCCTAATTTAAAGGAGATGTTCGGTCATTGTAACAGGTAAACCCACTACAATAAGGAGGATATTTGTTTGGGTTCTGTACTACAACATTGCGAGCGCTGTTCGCGTACATGCTGGCGATCCATTTGTCGCGGGGGCGAGCTGGACTCCAATACAGGTGCTGATGAGGGGTTCAAACGTACAGAAGTGCAGATAAATAAATTCGCTTGAATAGTTACAAGTAATGTCAAACTTTATTTAAAGTGCATTGTCACGAGGTCTCAACAACACTCATTGACTGTACAGAGGGAATAAATAATAGAGTAAGAGACTTTAGAGCAGACTGATAGAAAGAACAGAAGGGAGAGGACAAGGACAGTTAATGGGATGTATTCAATGTTGCCTAATAAATCAGACTGTGATACCAATTATTGGTATCCATTCTGAAGCAAAGCACTGCAAAACGTGGAAAGTTTCCTTACAAGCCTGAATGTTGAATAAAATTACATGTGAACTTACTTTGCTGGTTGTCTTTGTGGTTGGTCCATCAGTGGGTCGAAATTTGAGGCAAAATATCCACTAGAAAGTTTTATTTACCCTACTTTCAGAGACCCGAGTTTTAAAGTTGGTTTAGTAATACTTGGCTGTGGATATTTTACCTAAAATGTCGACCCACTGAAAGGCCAACCCCACAAATAATCAGCAGAGTAGACTGAGTTCAAATATAATTGTATTTAATATTCGTGATAGACAAGGGACGATTAGTTTTTTTTCTATGTAATTGTACTTGGCTATTGCATGGCTAAGACAGCATAGGTACAGCGGGACTACTACAGTCAATTATGTATCATTGGATGCATTACCACACACACACACATCTCATATGTAAGTGTATGTTGACATTATCTTATTTATCTAATTTTACACCCTATTCATAATTACTATCAAATAATGTATGTCGTGCAATAAGAAAATAGTTGCCCGCGGTGTCACCAATCTACTGTCTCGGGGGCACGCGATGCTCGTTCCCGTAAATATGAAATGTGTCGTTACCTAGACTTTGCAAGTGGAGAATTTGCGGTGTAGCCGAATGAGCGTCGCGACCTACTCGCTCTGTCTGATGCGGCGGTTGAGTGTCACAGAAGTCCGGGGATTCACGTTGTTCCATCGGGCCTACTTCCATAATTCTCTCTGTATTGATGAAATACTTTTCTCTGAATAGTTAGACAAATATTATCGATTAACGCTCAGAATCTTGCTGGAGAAACTGTGGGCGAGCCAAATCTGTGTGTATTTTCCCCATATTGTTCTCATCGAAAGCAGGGTAAATATCGCTTAAATACTCACACGATGTAGCAAGCTAGCAAGCTAACGTTACGATATTGTTTAGTTTGCTAGCTAGCTGTTTAAATTCATAATTCTTGCAATTTATTCCATCGCTATAAAATGAAGACTTTACAAATGTCATTTGGAACGCAATTTACTTGGAGTTTATCGCGTTTTATTTTTGAACGCCGTGTCTTGGCGGAACCGAGGGTTTTGGTTTTATTTAAGGTAGCATGGGAAGATGCACTGGTAGCTAGTTAGCCAGCTAACGTTAGCAACTAGCTAGCTAGCTATTATAGAATACATAGCACAAGTTGCACGTATATCCATCACTCAAAGACAATTTATTCGTTATTGTAATGTTAACTTTATTCAGATTGTGGGATTGTAGTAGCTAGCTGAACTTAGCAGCTAGAAATAGACAAAAAACATAAGCAAAAGTAATTATGTGATATATGGCAAATTATACAGAGGCTGATGGCTCTTTACACTGCCCCAGTAGTACATGTAACTAGTTAGCTAATCATTACATCATAGTAATAACAACGATCATATTTTTTTCATAGACAGATACTGTATACCACAACCAATGATGTACACGTCCAGAACATAGTGCCAGGTGATCAGATAGTGTAATAATTGGTTCAAAGTTCGTCAAGGAAAGGGGTTTGCCTGTGCGCTTTGGCCCCATCTCGCTTCACCTACCGCTCTAATGCAAACAGGTAGCTTGGCCTTTTAATGTATACTAGACTTTGAGATGTTAGGCTGTACTGATGACAGGGGCTGTAGTCTTAATTGATACCAGAGTTAAATTTCATGCAGTCCTGAGCTGTGATGCTGTATAGGTGTGTGAACAATTGCTGCATTCAAAACAACTGGGCACTCAGAGAAAAACAAGCTCTAACTGGGAAAAATCTTTTGAAGGGTCATCCAACTTGGAATTCCAAGTCGGGAACTCAGGCATCTTTCTAAAGCTCAGGCTTTCCAACCTGAAGATCCCAGACCTCATGATTTTACCTAGTTTTTTTCTTAGTTCCCAGTTGTCTTGAACGCATCGTATGTCCCCTCCTTCCTCAGAAGGTGCCGTGGAGGGCATAGTGACTTGTCATGAACGAGCCCGTAGAGAGCGGTGTAGTCTCGTTTGACGAGTACGTGCGTCAGAAGGCCCGCAGTGTGCCCCAGCACCGTATGAAGGAGTTCCTGGAGTCTCTGGCCAACAAGGGCCCCGAGGCACTGCAGGAGTTCAGCCAGCAGGACGGCGACACCACCACCATGGTGTACCAGCAGGGGGGCAACTGTGTCTACACAGACAGCACTGAGGTGGCTGGCTCGCTGCTGGAGCTGGCTTGTCCGGTAAGAGGCGAGACCTTATGTGGTTCCTCCAGTAGTTCAGTTCTTTTGAATACACCTCAGGCTGCGTTTGTGCCCTTTTCCCTCATCTAGTCTATATACTTTGAAGAACAGATCACTTTACTAAATTGAGAGTAAAGTCCAACTCATACTTCAACATTGGTACTACCTATCTTATTGCTGCTATCATTGTCACTTTTGCTCTGTGATTGATTGATTTTCTCCTCTGGATGGACAGGTGCAGGTGAACTCTGCACAGATCTCACCCCAGATGGCTGCTGGTGTGCACCAGGGGTCTGAGCAGCAGATACAAGTACAGGTGAGGCCTTATTGATTCCCACTCAATTATTTTCCAGACTGGACTCAATGGCCTCCTTATCCAAGGCATATTACCAAAAGCATCAGTTAAAAATGCAATAGTACGGGAAACACCGACCCTAACCACCCTCAGACATGTGGCATATAACGCATGGTGGATGTGACAGAAGTGTATGGTGCACTGTGTTTATTCTCCTTCCCTGTGTGGTCAGGTGCAGATCCAGGGACAGCAGGGTCAGACGGTGGACCTCCAGGGCATCCCCACAGCAGCACAGCTGGTCCAGCAAGGAGAGCTCACAGAGGAGCAGCACCAGCAGGTACACACGTAGCACTCTGCATTATTGAGTACACACACTCACACCATGTATTCTACTAACCAGGTAAATGTGTTGGTTTTGTATACACCAGCCTCAGGTATTTGTTCTGTGGCTTTCAGATCCAGGCCCAGTTGGTGGCAGCGGTGTCAGGAGGTCAACAGATTAGACTACAAAGCGGTCAACAAATCCAGCATATTCAACTACAAGGGGGCCAGCAAATTCAGCTCCAAGGAGGTCAACACATTCAGCTTCAAGGGGACTTACAGGGTGGCCAACAGATTCAACTTCAAGGGGGCCAACAGATTCAACTTCAAGGGGGTCAACAGATCCAACTTCAAGGGGGTCAACAGATCCAACTTCAAGGGGGGTCAACAGATCCGAACTTCAAGGGGGTCAACAGATCCAACTTCAAGGGGGTCAACACATCCAACTTCAGGGGGGGCAACACATCCAACTTCAAGGGGGGCAACAGATCCAGCTACAAGGCGGGCAACAAATCCAGCACATTCAGCTACCAGGTGGTCAACATATTCAATTACAGGGTGGGCAGCAGATCCAGTTCCAGACAGTGGAGGCCATGTCTCCTCAGCAGCAGCAGGGCTCTCCCCGGGAGGCAGAGAGGAGAGCGGGCACCAGCGTCCTCCAACCTGCCAAGAAGCGCAAGGTGGACGTCCCCATCCAGGTGTCGTACTCCCTCCCTCAGGGCCAGCAGGGCCAGCAGGTGGTCCTGGCCCTCCCCCAGGGGCAGGGGCAGCAACAGCAGTTCCTGTCCCTCAGGCCCGACCTGCTTACTGTGGACAGCACCCACCTGTACAGCACCACAGGTACCATCACAGGTCCTGCCGGGGAGACCTGGACCATCCCTGTGTACTCCGGGGGGCAGCAGGGTGGCGTGCATCACATCGCCATCCCCCAAGAGGCTTACAACACGATGCAGGTGTCCTCCTCTGGTCACCACGACAACAAGGACAATAGGGTGGCCCACTCCTCGTCGTCGGGGACTGGGTCCGTCCAGTCGGGCGCCACGGTGTCAGTCTCCGAGACGACGACGAACGAGGAAGTGGTGCAGACGCTTTTCCCGGCGCAGTTCATGAACGGGAACATCCACGGCCCGGTGGTGGTGCAGACGGTGGGAGGGGCTTACAACGCCACGCAGCAGCTCCACATCTGGGACCCCCAGCAGCAGCAGGAACACCAAGAGCAACAGCTCCACCTACAGGTCAGAACACGACCTACATTACCTGGGTTAGACCTTGACTTTGTCTTTGACTCAGATTCCAAGGTATTTCCACAACAGTGAYGTAGATTTAGGCTGTAGTCTCCCCCAGTTAAGCAGGGGATGATTGGCTTGACTAGTGTAACACTTCAGCCTATTGTGGTGTTTTGGAAGCAAATTTCCATGTCACTAGTTTTAATGTCCCGAGTGGCGCAGCGGTCCAAGGCACTGCATCTTAGTGCAAGAGGCRTCACTGGTTCGAATCCAGTCTGCGTCACATCCGGCCGTGATTGGGAGTCCCATAGGGCGGCGCACAATTGGCCCGGGTTTGGCCGGGGTAGGTCGTCATTGTAAATAATAATTTGTTCTTAACTGACTTGCCTAGTTAAATTTTAAAAATCCATATTTTCAGTGTTTGTGTAGAAATATCCAGTAATTTTGTGTGTGGAATTGATATTTTCTACAATGAAGTCTACTCACAGGGTAAACCACAAATCGAAGAAGCATGGTGGTGTGCGTGTTAACATTTGAACTTCCTGTGTGTCCCCCTGCAGGGTCATGTGGAGTCAGAGTCCCAGGTGGAGGCCCCCCAGGAGCTGCTGCTTCCCATCTCCCTGAAGCCTGAGGAGGGCATGGACGTGTGGCGCCTCTGGGTCCAGCGCAARAACACAGAGCTGGACAAGGACGAGCAGAACAAGCTGGCACCCATCGGACGTGAGTCAACACAACACAGACTCCCACTCACTCATTAAACCGCCYTCTCCAAGTATGTTTACTTATCTCTTTTATACTCTCCTTCCTGTCTGTCTTGTTGGGTTGATTCCGAATACTGAATATATTCCACTCTGAATATTGACAGTTCTATTAGTTGGAGTTTGGATAAAAACGTCTTCTAAATGACCATATTCATCTGACCTTTTTCTCTCCCTGTGTCTCTGTGCAGGTCGTCAGGCACTGCGCTTCCAGGAGGACCTGGTGTCGAGTGCAGTGGCTGAGCTCAACGTGGCTCTGGCCCTTATGACCCAAGAGGCCCGAGGGTTGGAAGGAGAACAGTTTGAGCCTGACGCCCTCTACTACATCTTCCTGTGTATACAGAAGGTACGCGTACCACTACTACACACACTCTCTCAATGGAATTCACATATCCATACAGAAAGGATGCATTTTCACTGACATCCTYAATRCACACTCACATTTTCACTGACATCCTCAATGCACACTCACATTTTCACTGACATCCTCAATACACACTCACATTTTCACTGACATCCTCAATACACACACACACACACACACACACACACAGTTGTGGGAAAAAGTACCCAATTGTCATACTTGAGTAAAGTAAATATACCTTAATAGAAAATTTGTATTTGGTTTTAAATGTACTTAAGTATCAGAAGTAAGTATAAATCATTTCACATTCCTTATATTAAGCAAACCAGATGGCCCCATTTTTTTAAATTTTTTAATTTTTTTATTTACTGATGGCCAGGGGCACACTCCAACACTCAGACATCATTCACAAACAAAGCATTTGTGTTGAGTGAATACACCTGTTCAGAGGCAGTAGGGATGACCAGGGTTGTTCTCTTGAGAAGTGAGTGAATTGGACCATTTTCCTGTCCTGCTAAGCATTCAAAATGTAATGAGTACTTTTGGGTGTCGGGAAAATGTATGGAGTAAAAAGTATCATTATTTTCTTTAGGRATGTACTAAAGTAAAAGTTGTCAAAAATATAAATGGTAAAGTACAGATACACCAAAAAACTACTTAAGTAGTACCTTAAAGTATTTTTACTCAAGTACTTTACACTACTGCGCGCGCACACACACATACAATACAGATACTGACTGAAGTGTATTACAGTTGATTTGAGGTTGTTAATGCCGTTCTCTATTTTCTGCTGGCAGTACCTCTTTGAAAACGGACGGGTGGATGATATCTTCTCTGACCAGTACTACACACGCTTCTCCCAGTGGTTACACAAAGCCCTGGACGAGTGGAGGCCTGTCATCCATCCACTAGGTAAGATACAATCGGTTTGTGTTTCCGGGTGTAAATGTAAGAGAGAGTATAGGGAAGAAACCGCYGAAGACCTAAGGGTCAAAATGTTGTACTTTTTTTTTTTTAAGCAAGTCTGTTTTTGTGACTTCCATACCTGAGTACATTTCTGTGTTTTGGGCTGCTTCCTGTCTCTTGAGAGGAGAATGTATGGTGATTGGCCACTCTGCTCTCTCCTCCCAGGGTACATCATTCCCAGTCATGTGACAGAGGAGATGCTGTGGGAGTGTAAACAGCTGGGTGCCCACTCACCAGCCACGCTGCTCACAACACTCATGTTCTTCAACACTAAGTGAGTCATACTGGACACATGATTCTTATTTCATACTCATCGTACTAATGTATCCTGTTCACCCAATAGACTTGTGGKTCATTCCATTGGATTTCAATCACTTTTTGACTGCACCCCTTTTGATTTGAACGAAACCTTCCGTGCATATTTGTCCSAGGTGCTCAGAAAGTGACTTTTTGGACCTGAATGCCAAATCATTAATGCTCGACGTTGACCCATTTTGCATACCCCACCCTGCCACGAGATATCCATGTCTTCATCACTGGAAAAGATAAACKGTTGACTTTGATATCATTTAAAAGCTTACAGACACGGTTGTCAAAATATTTTCTAGTTTCTGAAATTTAAATCAAATATATATGCATATGTTGTAACTTGCATTCTGCTTTACATCATCTGAAGTGTTTGTTGTGCCCGCCATCTGTTGAAAAACAGCATGCTCTTGAATACAGGGTGGCTGTCGTGTTTTGGGTACGTCTGTTAATTGGAGTTATATTGTTTGTTTTTTAAAATAATTTACATTTAAAGGTTACATTATTATTTTTTTATATATATTTATTCAACATTTTATGCAAGAAATTATAAGATAGTAAATTGTTTGTAAACTTTTAAATTATATAGAACTCAACCGTTTATCTTTTCCAGTGACGAAGACATGGATGTGTCATTGTGTGGTATGCAAAATGGCTCGACTTTGAGTTCCTCCATCTCCGAAATGTTTTGKCATTCAAGTMCAAAAAGTTAATTTCTGACCGCTTCTAYCATGGGCAAATGCATATAGAACATTTCGTTCAAATCCAAKGTGGTGCGATTRAAATAAAATGGAACGACCCTTGTACTTGCCAAGTCACAATATAATTGTAATCCTATGTAGCTTTCATGTGATCAGGCCTAGTGGCTGTTGTTTTGATGGATGTGGGGTAGCTGATGTATGTGAATGCCGGGTTTTGTCTGTTGCGTGTGTGTTTTCGTTAAACGATTCTCTCTCCTGTAGGTATTTCCGTCTGACAACGGTAGAGCAGCACATGAAGGTGGCCTTCTCCAAAGTGCTGAGGCACACGAAGAAGAACCCGTCCAACCCAAAGGATAAGAGCACCAGTATCCGCTATCTGAAGGGCCATGGGCCCTTAGGAACACACCATGCAGGGCAGAAAGGTGAAGTCATCTTTAGAGTTCATAATAAAGAAAAATTAAGCTTTGTATATTTTAGTCACTCCGGATTTCCATTTTCCCAGTCACTCACTGACTGGTATTGGTCAGCTATGTGTTCCATACATTCAAAACTTTCCCTTTGGGTGCAAATTCTTTGCGCCTCTCTGACCGACCCAAGTTTGTCAACATTATGAGGTCCATAAGCCCCATCACTACTGGCTGATGATCACCTCTGACCTCTGTGATGTTTGAACTTTGCAGTGACYGATGACATGTATGAGGAGCAGACTGAGGATCCTGAGAACCCTCTGCGATGCCCAATTAAGCTGTATGATTTTTACCTCTTCAAATGGTGAGTAATGAGAACCCCCCCCCTTCTCAGTACATTTCTAGTCGCTAAGAGGATGCCCTTGCACAGGGTGACATTTTCCATGGTGTTAAATACATGCCAGGGCCTCCCGGGTGGCGCAGTGGTCTAGAGCACTGCATCGCAGTGCTATGCTGCGCCACCAGAGTCTGGGTTCGCGCCCAGGCTCTGTCGCAGCCGGCCGCGACCGGGAGGTCCGTGGGGCGACGCASAATTGGCTTAGCGTCGTCCGGGTTAGGGAGGGTTTGGCCGGTAGGGATATCCTTGTCTCATCGCGCTCCAGCGACTCCTGTGGCGGGCCGGGCGCAGTGCGCGCTAACCGAGGGGGGAGGTGCACAGTGTTTCCTCCGACACATTGGTGCGGCTGGCTTCCGGGTTGGAGGCGYGCTGTGTTAAGAAGCAGTGCGGCTTGGTTGGGTTGTGCTTCGGAGGACGCATGACTTTCGACCTTCGTCTCTCCCGAGCCCGTACGGGAGTTGTAGCGATGAGACAAGATAGTAATTACTAGCGATTGGATACCACGAAAATTGGGGAGAAAAAGGGGATAACATTTTTAAAATTAAATTAAAAAATAATATAAAAAATAATACATGCCAGAACATGCGTCTTCTACAGGAGCTCTTTGATTCATTTCTAATGATCCAATCAACGTCTAACCCCCCGTCTCGCTCAGTCCCCAGAGTGCTAAGGGGCGTAACGACGCGTACTACCTTACGCCAGAGCCCGTCGTGGCGCCCAACAGTCCCATATGGTACTCCACTCAGCCAATCACAAGTGAGCAGGTGGAGCACATGCTCACACGCATTATCATGGTGCGGGAGATCCAGGAGGCCATCGCCATGTCATCGGCCAGCATGCACTGAGCCCGGGAGGGGAGGAGGAACTGAAATGGACACACTAACCCCTGAAATCAGCCCTCCTCTCTCTCTCTCAAACGTTAATCTTTGTGGTACCTCCTTCACTCAGTAACTAACTCTAAGGACCTCCAGTGGCCTCAGTCTCAACCCATCACACCTGCCAACCATAGGTGTGGGGGAGCGACCGATAGTGTTTACAGAGTGGACTTATGGGCCTTTTTTTAAGGAATAGACTCCTGCGTTTATTCATCTAATGGCACTTATGTCACCCTCAATGCTGTTATCTTTTTTGGGATGGTCACACGTGTACGTAAGCCACCACTTCACCTAACCCCCCACCTCACTTCACCATAGAATTGTTTCCTGGACTGAAGAGACGAGTGAGATGGATTTTGACAGTCACTAAATCAGAGCTCATCATGTACTCCTGTAGGCCGTTGCAGCCCCCAATAAAGATGAAATGGTCAGAAATGGATGGTGAAATATCGGATATATATTCAGTCATATAAATATATTATACATAGTGACTTCAGAAAGTATTCGTACCACTTGACTTAGTCCACATTTTGTTACAGCCTGAATTAAAACGTTAATTTTTTTTATCTCACCCATCTACACACAATACCCCATAATGACAAAGTGGAAACATGTTTTAGAAATGTTTGCACATTTTATTGAAAATGAAATACAGAAATATCTCATTTACATAAGTATTCACACCTGAGTCAATACTTTGTCTAGGCACCTTTGACAGCGATTACAGCTGAGAGTCTTTCTGGGTAAAAGGCGCTGCATGGTCAAGCCATACAGCATTTACTGCGACGCGGCCTCCGCAGAAGTCAGAGCAAACATATTTTTTGCGCTTCGCTGAGCTGTTGTCAAGGAAGTGAGTTTGTTTATACAGGACCTCTCGCCCCCACCTACCGTCAAATCAGTCATGTCAATGCGGAGCTATACAGAGCCCCCTCTGCATTGTTAAAACATTTTGAGAGGTGCATAGCGATGCAGTGCGGAGCTTGATTTGGCCTCTGCACGCCTCAGGAGACTCCGCTTTAGCATCAAACCCTCTGACCACATTTTCGGATCAAGCATAATTTGGCTTCAAGTCTTTAAGMGCTTTCCACACCTGGATTGTGCAACATTTGTCCATTATACTTTTCAAAATTATTCCAGCTCTGTCAAATTGCTGGACAGMCATTTTCAGGTCTTRCCATAGATTTTCAAGTAGATTTAAGTCCAAACTGTAACTCGGACATTCGGGAACCATCACGGTCTTCTTGGTACGCCATAACAAATGGGTTGAATGCTTATTGACTCAAGATATTTCTGATTTTCATACATTTGTAAAAGTTTATAAAAACATAATTCCACTTTGAAATTGTGTGTAGGCCAGTGACATCTCAATTTAATAATTTTAAATTCAGATTGTGTTACAATGTGGAAAAAGTCAAGGGGTGTGAATACTTTCTGAAGGCGCTGTACACCTCCCTATGTATTTAGTTGGATAATGATTAAYCAAAAATGATTAATTTGGCTCTGTATTCCAGCATTTTGGATTTGAGATGAAATGTTTCATTTGATTGTATTTTCATATGTTTTACTGTTTAGAAATGAAAGCACTATGTRTCTAGTCCCCCCATTTTTGAAGGTGTCATAAGTATTTTGACAAATTCACTTGTAGTATTAAAGTATTCAAAATTGTAGTATTTGGTCACATTCCTAGCATGCAATGACTACAAGTGACTACAAACTTCTTGGATGCTTTTGCGGTTTGTTTTGGTTGCGTTTTCAGATTGTTGTTCGCAATAGAAATGAATGGTAAATGTATTGTGACATTTTGGAGTCACTTTTATTGTAAATAAGCTTATGTTTCTGAACACTTCTACATTAATGTGGCTGCTACCATGATTATGGATAATCATGAATGAATTGTGGATAATGAGTGAGAAGGTACAAAGATCATACCCCCAAGACATTTGAACCTCTCACCATGACCAATGACAGAGGTTAGCATTTTTGTTGTTGAGGAGCATCGTTCACTCATTATTCAGGATTCGTTCATGATTATCCATAATCTTGGTAGCATCCACAATGCACTGTTCAGAAACATATTTTATTCTTACTTAACAATAAAAGGTGACTCAAATGACACAATACATTATTCACCATTCCTATTGGGCAAAACATAATCTGAAACACAASCAAACTGCAAATGCATCCAACAAGTTTGTAGTCAAGTATGAAAATACCTTCAAATAAAAGGTGGCATTCTGTACTGTGGCCTCATAACATTTGATGTCATCCAAGATGCTAGAGTATAGGGCCAAATGTACATATTTTAACTTCTGTCCAAATAAATACGTAGGGGAATGTATATGGAAATGTACCYCCTATAACATGTTAGCCCTCACAGGGACTCTCCTGTGCCTCTTGTCCTCCAAGCKCTCAGGTCCCAGACAGGACAGGAGCCAAGAGCAGAGTGGATTACACACCAACAGACATTTAATGGGAACTCTGCTCACTTTTTTTTTTTACATGTATTTTTATTGCCATTTATGATCTCCTGTATGTATTGATATTCTAGTGGTGTTGGAGGCTAAATAAGAAAGTCTGTTTTTTTTCAAACGTGCCTTTGTACTGTGAATGAGCGAGTGTGTGGCTTTTTAAGAATTTCAGTCAGGCCTTAGCTCTTGGACTTGGGACAACCATTAGGTCAAGGGTCACTTGAAGTGATGCCCCTCCGTATTTCTTCTGTATCCTGTCTGCTCTGCAGAGGAGCCGCTGATGCATCATTCATCCTCTTATTTGGAATGGGGATCTGCAGTCATCGCAGGGTGCTGGTGGTGAAGTACTTCAGCAGGGCAGGACACAGTGATATCACTGGCAGTGTCAGCTGATGTGTGTGCAGGGTTAGGGAAGAAGGCAACGTGCCTTGCTTTGTTCCAATCCCAGCCTCGGTAACAAACCGTCCAGCAGTTTCTGAAGTAAAAAACAAACAAAAACAAAGGCCATCATTGCATGCCAGTACAGTTAACTTGACTGGTACCAAAGAGGTCTAAAGCTTAGGCAACACTTTGTTGTAAAGCATCTATATTGTGAAGGGGTGTTTACCTAAGGTGGAAGTTGTTGTCCAGTGGGAGTATTTGTGGTCCCCAAGAATATGACATCCCAGAACGTATGCCATATGGATCCTCACCCCTATGAGCAGGAGAGGATGGATGAGGCAAGAGACACAGTGAACAGGTTGCTACGCTGGTTCACAAGGTTGTTCAAACATGGTGCTACTATTAAAAGGAGCACAGTGTCTTCTATGACCTAGGTTAATGTGAGGTATTAGCGTGTAGCAGACCCCTCAACAACACGAAGACTAAAGAACAATTCAGGTTTTTTGAAGGACTTTTTACTGACTCGAGAGTTACGATACAATTCYTCTGATTTGACTCATTCGTTTTAAGTCGTTTGTTTGAACTGCTGGCCGCAATGAATTCTACAGCAGGATTAATACGGGCTCCTCCGTTGACGTGCTCCGAACAACAAATGTCGGTCATATATTCTCGCAAGTTCTACACAGCTTTGTAGAACCAAAACATACACAGCCTCTGCTCAACAAACTCGAACTCGAGAATGAATCATTTGGGATGCTGCAGTTCGCAAACAATATTATGCTTATCACCCTCAAGGCAGTCAAGCAATGCGTTCCGCCAAGACTCGCAATCTAGTCGAGTTGCGGCCACAACTCATTTCAAATGTACCGAGAAATAATTGTATTTACATGCCTAGCAATCAACAAATGTACATTGTCTAAAGCACCCTTTTACAAGTCTCAGTCACAAATGACAGCTCCAATAAGCCCCTTATGGTGAATGAGAGGGCTTGTAGAATCATGACTATTTTCAGTTTTCAGTTCATCATTCGCTGGTAAGGGTCCTGTGTTCTCTGGGCATTACTGACTCAAATGAACAAAATAAGTCGAAAGATTTGTTCTTTTGACTGAACGAGTTGAAAAGATTAGTCAGTAAAAAAGACCCGAACTTCCCCCCACTAATGAAGACAGGTTCCATGTCATCTTTTTTGAAATCATGTTATATAGCAATCAGTTAGGATGTGTGGAGTGAGTGCAAAAACAGATGACTTGGAACCACACCAGATTCAATTACTTCAGAAGTGTCGCTACCTGTGATGGGCTGGAGCTCCACAAGGCTGCAGCCATTGCTGCTGTCCAGGACGCGTACTGGGTCACTGCCCCCTGGGCCTGCACGTTAGTCACTCCCTCCCTCTGTACACAGGACTCAGGCCTATCTGAGAGGGATTATGGGCCTTTAGGTTAGGTGTATACAATTACACAATACATTATGTACAAATATAGGATCTATAACAGATGCTAACTTCAAAACCTGAAGAACATTGCAGTATCTGCTGAAAGCCATCGATACAAACATGACGAGTTGTGCACTCTACTGTCAATGTGTCACTAGAAGACTACAGCCATTGCCAACATTTGGTAAGAAGCGTATGATATATTGTTCGAAAGCAGTTTGTTACCTTGAAATGAGCCTGAGCCCAGTTGAATTCTCTCTCTATGAGGGTTGTCAAGTCATCCCCTCAGGGAACAGGCCATAGCAGCAATGCTGCATGGGGGAATAGGGAAAAGGGAAGATGACTGAAAGTGTAATGTAACCAGGAAGTAGCATGAGGTTCAGAGGCTACGTCACTGCTTGTTAGATACTACTGCACTGTCGGAGCTCTGAACACGAGCATTTCACTACACCCGCAATAACATCTGCTATGTGTATGCAACCAATAAAGTTTGATTTGAGGTGTGAATCGAGCCCAATAACCCTTGCGTCCAGGGCCAGACACATCACCGCTGCTCCAAGAAAACTAGGGAGCTAGTTGTCAACGGCAGGGTCATTACAAAAACTCTGCCATATGATGTGCTGCCTGGATCCTTATCTTAAACTAAATCTCTAAACACACAGACATCCATACACCAATATTTCCTCTCCACTTGGTGTTTTTTTGTGGAGGTTTTGTACATAGTCCGGTGCTTCATCAGTCCTTGCCAGCAAGAGGGCCCCTGTTGTCTCCTTGTCCAATCCAAGGCGGACTTTCAGCTGGGAGTGGGGCTCAGCCCTCAATGCCAGCCATCACCTTGGCAAGGACTGGAAGATGTCCATGATATTCCTTTGACCCATTTAGGGGGAAGAWTATTGGATTTAAATCACAGTGATTTTTGAAAACACCTCTGGGTATTAAGATGTATTTTTTACAAGTGACATTCAAATGAACAATCTCTTTCATGATATAATCCTTGACTGTGTGTTTGACCATATAAGCCTTATGTACCATAATGTAATAGGCATGTAAATACATTGCCTCAACACCCAATACCTTGAACAGAGGCTCCATATGGCTTATTGATGACAGCGAACTCTGGATGTGGGAGAATCAGACCTCTTTGAAGGTGCTTGGCCAGAACGTTGGGGTGAATATTACTCAGCTGCTGAGTGAACTGTCGCAGCTCGATGAACCTCTTTTAGCAGTGTGGACACTTGCCGCAATCACATACCGGGCATCAGTGCAAGAGGCGTCACTAGTACCTAGTTCGAATCCAGGCTGTATCACATCCGGCCGTGATTGGGAGTCCCATAGGGCGGCGCACAATGGTCCCAGCGTCGTCCGGGTTTGGCCGGAGTAGGCCGCCATTGTAAATAAGAATTTGTTCTTAACTGACTTGCCTAGTTAAAAAATATTTTAAAAAATACTTTAAAAAAGCAAGAGTCGACTAGCATATGAACGCGGCAACTGACACCGAGGATAAGGGAGTCTATTCTGATCCACCACCAGTTGCATTTCCTTTCTGTTTCTCCAGGCGAATTTTGCGTGAAGGGTCGATTAATCTCAGATTCGGTCTCTTGTCAGAGAGACCCTGGTGCTGGTGCCTCTCGTCTCGATGCAGAAGCATGTGTCCGCGTGAGCAATGATGCTGGTGCTCCCCTCGGTATGTGACAAATATTGCTCGTTCTCCCTGAGCGAATTAGCATTTCACATGTGCTTATAAAATCCTTATTACAAGTCAGCGTTCCCGTCCTGTAGTTGTTTATGACAACTAGCCTACTTTAAAAATTTTATAAAGCTCATGTCGGCTTGTGTCTGAAGCTGAAAACACTGTAATCATAGTGGTGGTTGATTTCTTCACACCGGAAATTCTGTATATTGACTTCCCATTTTTCAGATTCGCACAAACACGTGAATGATTCTACAACGTTAGAAATGCTGCAGCGAATGGATATCCAGTCTGAGCTATGMATTGTGCGAATAGGCTACGCAAATACTTTCATAATGCAGTTATTTTGGAGTTGAGGCTAATCGTTTTGGGAATATTATTGGAGGGAAGGGAACATTATATTCAGTCAGTGGGCACACGTGTTTCATGAACAACATTATCGTGAACAACAATAGTGGAATCGGTGGTTTGCCTTAAAATTAAAATTCCCGCATTGAAACATGTAAACTGATACAAATAGTGGAATCATGACACAGACTAGATCACGCTCAACAAGGTTGGCAATGGCATGTTTGTTATATATATATTCAACAAAATACAATAATTTGTTAATTTGAAAAAAGAACAAATCAGTTGAAATTGCACTGTGGGTGTATTAGACTTCAGAATTGCATTGGGGCTTATACATTTATGTACTGAGTTTTCATCAATATTAGCGCCATACCTATGGATCTTGGCACCCACAGAACACAACTGTGAAGAGTTTACACAAACATTAGCATTGTAGCGCTTATTGAAGGACTTTAAATGTGGGAAATTAACTCATTATTGATGTTTGTTGAATTTATATAACATTCCAATTTTGTTTAATATTCTAGTCCAAGTGTGGCATGATTCAATTATTTTTGCGTTTGCAGCTGATTTAATTGGGGACTTTTATTTTGAAGTCAAACCGCAGATTCCACTATTGCTGCTCAAGCTAATGTTGTTCACGACACATCACACATGGCCCGACTGAATATTCAATGGGCCAGCCTGCAAATTCCGATTTGACAATACATCTTGCTGAGATGTCAGTCCACCATTCTGTCCTCGCCTAAAGAGTGATTAAAAAAAAAAAAAAAAACATTGATTGATGTCCAAATTCTGCGGCTGCCGAGATGAAGATTACGGACAGCGTGTTGCGAAGTTTTAGGGTTGCTAGGACATTCCGGGAGAATTCGCAGAAAGTCAACTGTGTGGACTACAGCTCGAACGGCGAGAGTGCAATATCTAGTAGCGACGACGACTCCATTGTTTTATATGACTGTCAGGAGGGAAAGTGAGCACAATTAATCTTGTTTCATCAGCTGCAGTTTGCATGCCGTAACCTACACGTGCACAAAACAGGCTAGAAGACACATTTTCTGTGTGGGGCCTGTTGTTTGGGAACATCCCCGAGCTCTAGTCCCACATGGAGGTTGATTGTTCAAGTGGGCAAAAAAAGGTGTCCGAAAATATAATAATTCATGTTATATTACAATTATAATCTAAGGCTGGAAAATTATACACCCATCAAGACATGGTTAATAATACTGTACAGTTTAAATACAAATAGTTGGCATAGAATGAAGATTATTTTATTAGAAAACGGAAACACTGCATTACATAACCACAACATGTTTAACTTTGACATAAGTTACTGTGAATGAGAGAGAATCAAAGCTTTAATGTACCGTGTTGTCAAATTGTCTTGTCTTGTGTCATCATGTCCCCTTCTGCCCTCACCCCACTTCAGACCAATACGGACCCTGTACAGTAAGAAGTACGGAGTAGACCTTATCCGGTATACACACGGGGATGCCAACACAGTGGTCTACAGCTCCAACAAACTAGATGGTAGGAATTTCTGGAAGTTGAACAGGTCTAATGCTGCGTTTACACAGGCAGCCCAATTATTATATTTTTTCCACCAGTTGGTCTTTTGACAAATCACATAAGATATTTTTACAGCAGATCATTTTCAGGCTGATCTGATTGGACAAAATACCAAAGAGTGAAAAGAATATCAGAATTGGCCTGCCTGTGTAAACACAGCCTAATAAACAAAGCGGTCAAGCCAACATACAGTATGTTAGTGTGTGCAGTGTTTTCCCTGTATTTTATAAAGTGGGGCGCAAAGATGCTAAAAACATGATGGGCTGCTTCCATAAAATTAAATCAAACACGTGTTTGTGTCAGTTTTACAAAAGTATGACCTCACTCATGTCCTCTCTGTGACTCATCCAGATACCATCCGATACCTGTCTCTCACTGACAACAAGTACATCCGCTACTTCCCTGGGCACACTGATAGGTGAGACAACACTTTTGAGGGATTCATATACAGTTAATGGTTGTTTGGACACTAACATTGATTACACACTGTGTGGATGTTGTCAGGGTTGTTGCTCTCTCCATGTCACCGGTGGATGACACGTTTATCTCTGGTTCCTTGGATATGACCATACGACTCTGGGATCTGCGCTCTCCAAACTGTCAGGTGAATAAGAGCAGCCTTTAGAAGCCACAATTCTTTCACTGTGCTCTTTAGATGAGCTTGTGAAAAGACATATCAATGTATTTTATATCATGTAACAGGCCTTGAAATGTGTGTTTCTTTGTCTTAGGGTCTTACTAATCCTTTGGGGAAGCCTGTTTGCTCCTATGATCCCGAGGGCCTGATATTTGCTGCTGGGGTCGACTCTGAGGCGATTAAACTGTACGACCTCCGCTCCTTTGACAAGGTAACATTGGAAATGTATTAGTGTTTGTAATGTACTATTTGTTTATTATGTATGTACAGTGCCAGTGAAAAGTTTGGACACACCTACTCATTCAAGGGTTTTTCTTTATTTATGAAAACATACAGCTGGCGGGTTATACACTGTATCGGCAGGATAGAACAGCAGCCTCTGGTAAGACAAGGGTTGGTGGTCTATGTATATTCGTAAACAACAGCTGGTGCACGATATCTAAGGAAGTCTCAAGGTTTTGCTCGCCTGGGGTAGAGTAGCTCATGATAAGCTGTAGACCACACTATCTACCTATATTCTTCATAGCTGTGTATTTACCACCACAAACCGATGCTGGCACTAAGACCGCACTGAGCTGTATATGACCATTAGCAAACAGGAAACCGCTCATCCAGAGGTGGTGCTCCTAGTGGCCGGGGACTTTAATGCAGGGGAACTTAAATCCGTTTGACCTAATTTCTACCAGCATGTTAAATGTGTAATCAGAGGGGAGAAAACTCTAGACCACCTTTACTCCACACACAGAGACACGTACAAAGCTCTCCCTCGCAATCCATTTGGCAAATTTGACCATAATTCTATCCTCCTGATTCCTGCTTACAAGCAAAAATTTCAGATGAAGCAGATGCAAAGCTACAGGGCTGTTTTGCTAGCACAGACTGGAATATGTTCCGGGATTCTTCAGATGGCATTGAGGAGTACACCACATCAGTCACTGGCTTCATCAATAAGTGCATCGATGACATCGTCCCCACAGTGACTGTACGTACATACCCCAACCAGAAGCTATGGATTATAGGCAACATCCACAGTGAGCTAAAGGGTAGAGCTGCCGATTTCAAGGAGCGGGACTCTAACCCGGAACCTTATAAGAAATCCCGCTATGCCCTCCGATGAACCATCAAACAGGCAAAGCGTCAATACAGGACTAAGATCGAATCTTACTACATCGGCTCCGACGCTCGTCGGATGTGGCAGGGCTTGCAAACTATTACATGCTACAAAGGGAAGCACAGCCGCGAGCTGCCCAGTGATACGAGCCTACCAGACAAGCTAAATTACTTCTATGCTCGCTTCGAGGCAAGTAACACTGAAACAAGCATGAGAGCATCAGCTGTTCCGGACAACTGTGTGATCACACTCTCCGTAGCCGATGTGAGTAAGACCTTTAAACAGGTCAACATTCACAAGGCCGCAGGGCCAGAAGGATTACCAGGACGCGTACTCCGAGCATGCGCAGACCAACTAGCAAGTGTCTTCACTGACATTTTCAACCTCTCCCTGTCTGAGTCTGTAATACCAACATGTTTCAAGCAGACCACCATAGTCCCTGTGCCCAAGAACACTAAGGTAACCTGCCCAAATAACTACCGACCCGTAGCACTCACGTCTGTAGCCATGAAGTTCTTCGAAAGGCTGTTCATGGCTCACATCAACACCATTATCCCAGAAACCCTAGATGCACTCCAATTTGCATACCGCCCCAACAGATCCACAGATTATGCAATCTCTATTGCACTCCACACTGCCCTTTCACAGCTGGACAAAAGGAACACCTATGTGAAAATGCTATTTATTGACTACAGCTCAGCGTTCAACACCATAGTGCCCTCAAAGCTCATCACTAAGCTAAGGACCCTGGGACTAAACACCTCCCTCTGCAACTGGATCCTGGACTTCCTGACGGGCCGCCACCAGGTGGTACGGGTAGGTAACAACACATCTGCCACGCTGATCCTCAACACGGGGGCCCCTCGGGGGTGCGTGCTCAGTCCCCTCCTGTACTCCCTGTTCACTCATGACTGCATGGCCAGGCACGACTCCAACACCATCATTAAGTTTGCAGACGACACAACAGTGGTAGGCCTGATCACCCACAACGACGAGACAGCCTATAGGGAGGAGGTCAGAGACCTGGCCGTGTGGTGCCAGGACAACAACCTCTCCCTCAACGTGATCAATACAAAGGAGATGATTATAGACTACAGGAAAAGGAGGACCGAGCACGCCCCCATTCTCATCGACGGGGCTGCAGTGGAGCAGGTTGAGAGCTTCAAGTTCATTGGTGTCCACATCACCAACAAACTAACATGGTCCAAGCACACCAAGACAGTCGTGAAGAGGGCACGACAAAACCTATTCCCCTTCAGGAGACTGAAAAGATTTGGCATGGGTCCTCAGATCTTAAAAAAGTTATACAGCTGCACCATCGAGAGCATCCTGACTGGTTGCATCACTGCCTGGTGTAGCAACTGCTCGGCCTCCGACCGCAAGGCACTACAGAAGGTAGTGTGTACGGCCCAGTACATCACTGGGGCCAAGCTTCCTGCCGTCCAGGACCTCTATACCAGGCGGTGTCAGAGGAAGGCCCTAAAAATTGTCAAAGACTCCAGCCACCCTAGTCATAGACTGTTCTCTGTGCTACTGTACGGCAAGCGGTACCAGAGCGCCAAGTCTAGGTCCAGGAGGCTTCTAAACAGCTTCTACCCCCAAGCCATAAGACGGCTGAACATCTAATCAAATGACCATTTGCATTGCCCCCCCCCCCCCCTTTTGCGCTGCTGCTGCTCTCTGTTTATTATCTATGCATAGTCACTTTAATAACTCTACCTACATGTACACGTTATCTCAATTACCTCGACTAACTGGTGCCCCCACACATTGACTCTGTACCGGTACCCTCTGTATATAGCCTCGCTATTGTTATTTTACTGCTGCTCTTTAATTATTTGTTACTTTTATTTCATTTTTTTGTTGGTATTTTTCTTAACTGCATTGTTGGTTAAGGGCTTGTATTCAGCATTTCACTGTAAGGTCTACACCTGTTGTATTTGGCGCATGTGACAAATACGATTTGATTTGAAGCTGTCATCAATCAAAGCAAAGGGCGGCTACTTTGAAGAGTCTCAAACATAAAATATATTTTGATTTGTTTAACACTTTTTTGGTTATTACATGATTCCATATGTGTTATTTCATAGTTTTGATGTAGAAAATAGTAAAATAAAGTAAAACCCTGGAATGAGTAGGTGTGTACAAACTTTTGACTGTGTGTGGTGTGTATGTAAGCTTTTACTGTTAGAAAATGTATATGATGATCGCCCTCAGTTGTGAGTTGTTGTGGTGATGTCAATTTGTTGTTTACTTGTGTTCAGGGCCCATTCGCCTCCTTTGAGACTCTGTTTAGCCGTGTCTGTGAGTGGACTGGACTGAAGTTCAGCAGGGACGGGAAGCAGATTCTCATCTCTACCAACGGGGGTGCTATTCGGATCCTAGATGCCTTCAATGGATCTGTGCTGCACACTTTCTCAGTGAGAGAACCGTTACCACACTGCACTGATAGACCGGAAGTGCATATTCTTCACACACATATCTACGAGTATGCACATCACAGGAGGTTGTTAGCACCTTAATTGGGGAGAACTGGCTCGTGGTAATGTCTGGAACGGAATTAGTGGAATGGTATCAAATAGTGTTTGATGCCATTCCATTTGCTCTGTTCCCGCCATCATTATTAGCCGTTCTCCGCTAAGCAGCATCATGTGATGCACATAGCTGTGTCTAGTAAATACATAGTTGTTTTCGGACTGGCTGAATCAAACGTGTCTCCCCTGTGTATTCTGTAGGGCTACAACAACAGTAAAGGCATTTCATTGGAGGCCTGCTTCACCCCAGACTCAGACTTTGTCATGATTGGTAAGCCCGACACCTCCAATTCCCATCATTAGGACTTAGCAAACTAGGCCGTCTTACCCAGCCCTCCCTGATCCACCAAAGTCTGTCAGAACAACTCAAGCCAATTCCAGAGTCACCAATTAGCCATTTGACCCTATGAACTGATATTATTACTCTGCCTATCAGTCCATATGTTTGTCAAACTTTTGTCCCCCAATCCATAACCACCTAACCCTCATGTTGTCCTTTATGCCCCAGGTTCAGAGGATGGGAGGGTCCATGTGTGGAGTACAGAGAGTGGGATGAAAATAGCTGTTCTGGACGGGAAGCATTCAGGACCAATCAACACACTGCAGTTTAACCCTAAATACATGACGTTTGCCAGCGCCTGCTCCAATATGGTGAGATATACACACACACACACTTTCATCAGCCTAAACACACCCACACAACCATGCTTAGACACACATTAATTGTCTCTAATTTGCCCCTGCCAAAATCTACCACACGCTCTCTCTCTCTCTGCAGGCGTTCTGGCTTCCCTGTGTAGGAGACTGATAAAGGTGTGGGACCACAGAGACAAACTGTCATCATCATTACCCAGGATGCCTTTCTCCTTTCATGTTGCTCTGAGTATACAGAGACTGAACACTATGGACTCTAACGGCACCATATGAAATTGTAGGCACATTAAGGCATTGGTGAAAGGGATTCCACTGACGATTAACCACGAGGAGAACTGTCACTCTGTAAACTGATTTATTTGCCAAATGAGGAAGATTACATGAGGGAATCACTAGAGCTGTGGGAGACAGTAGTTATTGTCCACTGTGACAGGTGCTTGTTGAAAAGTTTTTATATGAGTAGAGAATACCCGTGGTGTACTACTGACAAACACTTGTTTTTATAGATTTCGTTTTTTTCAACTGTGATTCTGAGCAAGGTGCCACAATGTATTAATTAGCAGACAATTATGACCTTTTAACTTTTTAATACAGTGACAACTCCAATCAAGTATGCATTTTAACTGCGGAGACATGTTTTATTGGGAATTCAATATTTGTTTATTTTGTACTGTTTATTCAGAAAGTATTAATGTGTTTTACGTCTAATGTACTTAAACTGGTGTTTTTCATTGGTGAAAACCAATGAAATACCAATGAAATATGTGTGCGTGCACTCGTTGTCTGAAGGACAAGTGGATAAACAGGTTCATGTTTATCCCTGCATGTTTTTCTTTTTTCAAAAGTCTTATGGAATGTAGGCCTACATTGAACACCACACGTTGACTGCTACTTTAGGCTGAATGACAGAACAGCTATTTCCATGGTAATAAAACCTTTTTTGCACTGTTGGTTAGAGCCTGTAAGTAAGGTCTACACCTGTTGTATTCTGCGCACGTGACAAATAAACTTTGATTTGATGAAGGTTTCGCTTGGAGAAGTTTTAGCGGCTGGTCACAAAAAACTGTTTTGTTGTTCACTGAAGTCCACAAGCGAAGGGAAAATATTTGTTTTGTATGTTTGTTATGTGAGGCCAGCTCACCAGCTGTATGGAGTTGATATGTTTCTGCTTGAGTTGCTGCAGAGAGCGTTTGGCCTCCTCCTGTAAAGGGAATGCCAGRCCCGTAAGAGTCTGGTGCCTTTTGTTCAAACCAAACTCCATTGTCACCTGTAGGGGGCAACATATAACCATATACCACACATCAATAATGGATTTAATTAGACATAATCTACAAAGAACAAGTTACAGCACAAGGAAAAGTGGTTATCCACAACAAATCAATAAAAAAAGAGATGCAGGTGAAATGCTTTGTATAAAATGTGTCTTGTGGCTTAAAGATCTTTCTTGGGCCACTATACCTATTTTGCCCCTTTACTACACGGAACCCTATTAATCCACCACGGCTGGTCTGCCGACGGAACCGCACAAGGATGTCCCCACATGAGGAGGCTACAACAGACTTCATCCGTTGCGACGTCCCTCTAAGGCCCCTCTGCTAGCTTGCTATCCCCGGCCCGCTAGCTGTCTGAATCACTGTGTCTCCAGCCAGCTTAACTGCTCACTGGACCCCTATGATCACTCGGCTATGCATGCCTCTCCCTAATGTCAATATGCCTTGTCCATTGCTGTTCTGGTTAGTGATTATTGTCTTATTTCACTGTAGAGCCTCTAGCCCTGCACAATATGCCTTAGCTAACCCTTCAGTTCCACCTCCCACACATGCAGTGACATCACCTGGTTTAAATGATGTTTCTAGAGACAATATCTCTCTCATCGTCACTCTATGCCTAGGTTTACCTCCACTGTATTCATATCCTACCATACCTTTGTCTGTACATTATGCCTTGAATCTATGCTATCGCGCCCAGAAACCTGCTCCTTTTACTCTCTGTTCCGAACGTACTAGACAACCAGTTCTTATAGCCTTTAGCCGTACCCTTATCCTACTCCTCCTCTGTTCCTCTGGTGATGTAGAGGTTAATCCAGGCCCTGCAGTGCCTAGCTCTACTCCCATTCCCCAGGCGCTCTCATTTGTTGACTTCTGTAACCGTAAAAGCCTTGGGTTCATGCATGTTAACATTAGAAGCCTCCTCCCCAAGTTTGTTTTATTCACTGCTTTAGCACACTCTGCCAACACAGATGTCCTAGCCATGTCTGAATCCTGGCTTAGAAGACCACCAAAAACCCTGAAATTTCCATCCCTAACTATGACATTTTCCGACAAGATAGAACTGCCAAAGGGGGCGGAGTGGCAATCTACTGCAGAGATAGCCTGCAGAGTTCTGTCACACTATCCAGGTCTGTGCCCAAACAATTTGAGCTTCTACTTCTAAAAATCCACCTTTCCAGAAACAAGTCTTTCACCGTTGCCACTTGCTATAGACCATCCTCTGCCCCCAGCTGTGACCTGGACACCATATGTGAATTGATTGCCCCCCATCTATCTTCAGAGCTCGTGCTGATAGGTGACATAAACTGGGACATGCTTAACACTCCGGCCATCCTACAATCTAAGATTGATGCCCTCAATCTCACACAAATTATCAATGAACCTACCAGGTACAACCCTAAATACGTAAACACGGGCACCCTCATAGATATCATCCTAACCAACTTTCCCTCCAAATACACCTCTGCTGTCTTCAACCAAGATCTCAGCGATCACTGCCTCATTGTCTGCATCCGTAATGGTTCTGCGGTCAAATGACCAACCCTCATCACTGTCAAACACTCCCTAAAACACTTCAAAACGAGCAGGCCTTTCTAATCGACCTGGCCCGGTTATCCTGGAAGGATATTGACCTCATCCCGTCAGTAGAGGATTCCTGGTTATTCTTTAAAAGTGCCTTCCTCACCATCTTAAATAAGCAAACTCCATTCAAAAAATGTAGAACCAGTAATAGATATAGCCCTTGGTTCACTCCAGACCTGACTGCTCTTGACCAGCACAAAAACATCCTGTGGCGTACTGCACTAGCATCAAATAGTCCCAGTGATATGGAACTTTTCAGGGAAGTTAGGAACCAATATACACAGGCAGTTAGGAAAGCTAAGGCCAGCTTTTTCAAACAGAAATTTGCATCCTGTAGCACAAACTCAAAAAAGTTCTGGGACACTGTAAAGTCCATGGAGAATAAGAGCACCTCCTCCCAGCTGCCCACTGCACTGAGGCTAGGAAACACTGTCACCATCGATAAATCCACGATCATTGAGAATACCGATAAATCCACGATAATTGAGAATKTAATTTTTTTTCTACGGCTGGCCATGCTTTCCACCTGACTACCCCTACCCCGGTCAACTGCCCTGCACCCCCCACAGCAACTCACCCAAGCCTCCCCCATTTCTCCTTCACCCAAATCCAGATAGCTGATGTTCTGAAAGAGCTGCAAAATCTGGACCCCTACAAATCAGCCGGGCTAGACAATCTGGACCCTCTCTTTCTAAAATTATCTGCCAAAATTGTTGCAACCCCTATTACTAGCCTGTTCAACCTCTCTTTCGTATCGTCTGAGATCCCTAAATATTGGAAAGCTGCCACAGTCATCCCCCTCTTCAAAGGGGGAAACACTCTAGACCCAAACTGCTACAGACCTATATCTATCCTACCCTGTCTTTCTAAGGTCTTCGAAAGCCAAGTCAAAAAACAGATTACCGACCATTTCGAAACCCACCGTACCTTCTTCGTTATGCAATCTGGTTTCCGAGCTGGTCATGGGTGCACCTCAGCCATGCTCAAGGTCCTAAACGATATCATAACTGCCATAGATAAGAGACAATACTGTGCAGCCGTATTCATCGACCTGGCCAAGGCTTTCGACTCTGTCAATCACCACATTCTTATCGGCAGACTCGACAGCCTTGGTTTCTCAAATGACTGCGTCACCTGGTTTCACCAACTACTACTCTGATAGAGTTCAGTGTGTCAAATCAGAGAGCCTGTTGTCCGGACCTCTGGCGGTCTCTATGGGGGTGCCACGGGGTTCAATTCATCGAGTCGACTCTCTTCTCTGAATACATTAATGATGTCGCTCTTGCTGCTGATGATTCTCTGATCCACCTCTACGCAGACGACACCATTCTGTATACTTCTGGCCATTCTTTGGACACTGTTCTAACTAACCTCCAAACGAGCTTCAATGCCATAGAACTCTCCTTCCGTGGCCTTCAACTGCTCTTAAATGCAAGTCAAACTAAATGCATGCTCTTCAACCGATCGCTGTCCTCACTGGCCCTCCCGTCCAGCATCACTACTCTGGACGGTTCTGACTTAGAATATGTGGACAAGTACAAATACCTAGGTGTCTGGTTAGACTGTAAACTCTCCTTCCAGACCCACGTTAAGCATCTCCAATCCAAAATGAAATCTAGAATCGGCTTCCTATTTCGCAACAAAGCATCCTTCACTCATGCTGCCAAACATACCCTGTAAAACTGACTATCCTATCGATCCTCGACTTCGGCGATGTAATTTACAAAATAGCCTCCAACACTCTACTCAGCAAATTGGATGGAGTCTATCACAGTGCCATCCGTTTTGTCACCAAAGCCCCATATACCACCCACCACTGCGACCTGTACGCTCTCGTCGGCTGGCCCTCGCTTCATACTCGTCGCCAAACCCACTGGCTCCAGGTCATCTACAAGTCTCTGGTAGGTAAAGCCCCGCCTTATCTCAGTTCACTGGTCACCATAGCAACACCCACCCGCAGCACACGCTCCAGCAGATATATTTCACTGGTCACCCCCAAAGCCAATTCCTCCTTTGGCCGCATCTCCTTCCAGTTCTCTGCTGCCAATGACTGGAACGAACTGCAAAAATCACTGAAGCTGGAGACTCATATCTCCCTCACTAACTTCAAGCACCAGCTGTCAGAGCAGCTCACAGATCATTGCACCTGTACATAGCCCATCTGTAAATAGCCCATCCAACTACCTCATCCCCATACTGTATTTATTTATTTTGCTCCTTTACCCCTCAGTATCTCTACTTGCACATTCATCTTCTGCACATCTATCACTCCAGTGTTTAACTTGTTCTCAACTAGCCTACCTGGTTAAATAAAGGTGAAATAAATAAAAATTAAAAGATGAGGAGCAAGTAATGTTCCCTCCAATTATTCTCAGCACTGAGCAGATTTCAGGTCTGCTGAGTGCAACCTTGAACGTTGTGTGAACACTGAGGCTGTACCCGCTTTAAGTTACAGTTTTAACAGTGGCCAAGTAGCCTAATGTGGCTATTTGATCATAATGTAGGCCTACCGGGGAGAGAGAAACTGCATTCCATAACATATTAACATGGAAATAGCTGTTCTGTCATTCAGCCCACAGTAGCAGCCAATGTGTGGTGTTCAATGTAGGCCTACATTCCATGACACTTTTGAAAAAAGAAAAACATGCAGGGATAAACATTAACCTGTTTATCCACTTGTCCTTCAGACAAGGAGGTGACTGAAAATGGTGTTGTGTTGTTTGATGCAAGAAACCACTTTACAAAATAAAATGCATTATTATTCCCATACGATTATTACAGAGAATAAGACAAATTATGCTACACTCTGCCTATTGGCTACTTAGCTTATTCAAGCCTGTCTCAAAATACAACACTACCCCTTTAAGACATAAAAAACGTAATTACCTGACTAGCTTTTCAAAGATGTTTAGAAATGTACGCATTTTGTGCTCTTGTAAGAAGAACTAATTAGCAAAGGATATGAACAAAATGTTGCACATGTGGCTACATGCAGCTCTTGCTTTGATCTCTAAACAAGCACATCTACTCATGACCACAGCTGTAAAGACAGCCCAGATCAAAGTAAACGGTACAGATCCATATATGGCAAGGGTCTATTTGCATATAGGCCTACTGATGCTCTGATTGGTTATGCCGCACCGGTCTGTGTAGAGTACGGGTTGAGTCTTAAGTGTCAATGCAATAGAATCCCACTCCGATAAGTTCTGCCTATAACAAAATCTCTTGCATAGTTCATTTTGTTTCGGTATGTTGCATTGAAAGTGTCTAATATTGTGTTTGTTCGATCACAATTCCCCCAGTAAAGGGAAACTTTTATTGTGTTAACTTCTGTGAAGAGAGTAGTACACAGCGTTGTACAAGATGTTCAGTTTCTTGGCAATTTCTCGCATGGAATAGCCTTCATTTCTCAGAACAAGAATAGACTGACGAGTTTCAGAAGAAAGTTCTTTGTTTCTGGACATTTTGAACCTGTAATCAAACCCACAAATGCTGATGCTCCAGATACTCAACTAGTCTAAAGAAAGACAGTTTTATTGCCTCTTTAATCAGAACAACAGTTTTCAGCTGTGCTAGCATAATTGCAAAAGGGTTTTCTAATGACCAATTACAGTTTTAAAATGATAAACTTGGATTAGCTAACACGACATGCCATTGGAACACAGGAGTGATGGTTGCTGATAATGGGCCTCAATACGCCTATGGAGATATTCCATAAAATATTTGCTGTTTCCAGCTCCAATAGTTATTTATAACATTAACAATGTCTACACTGTATTTCTGATCAATTTGATGTTATTTTAATGGACCAAAAATAGCTTTTCTTTCAAAAACAAGGACATTTCTAAGTAACCCCAAACTTTTGAACAGGAGTGTATGTTTATGAATAAAAATAATGAATAAATATTACCAAGGTCCAGACCTCAAAGCACACGAAGAAAAAAAAATGCAACAAAATATAGCTAGTTGTAGCTAATGCTTTCAGTACTAAATTCATATTTTTTTGTGTTCACCTTTATTTAACCAGGTAGGCCAGTTGAGAACAAGTTCTCATTTACAACTGCGACCTGGCCAAGATAAAGCAAAGAAGTGCGACAATAAACAACAACACAGAGTTACACGTGGGATAAACAAAAGTACAGTAAATAACACAATAGAAAAATATATATACAATGTGTGCAAATGGAGTAAGGAGGTAAGGCAATAAATAGGCCATAGTAGCGAAGTAATTACAATTTAGCAAATTAACACTGGAGTGATAGATGTGCAGATGATGATGTGCAAGTAGAAATACTGGTGTGCAAAAGAGCAAAAAAAAGTACAGAAAAACAATATCGGGATGAGGTAGGTAGTTGGCTGGGCTATTTACAGATGGGCTATGTACAGCTGCAGCGATCGGTAAACTGCTCAGATAGCTGATGCTTAAAGTTAGTGTGGGAGATATTAATCTCCAACTTCAGTGATTTTTGCAATTCGTTCCAGTTATTGGCAGCAGAGAACTGGAAGGAAAGGCGGCCAAAGTAGGTGTTGGCTTTGGGGATGACCGGTGAAATATACCTGCTGGAGCGTGTGCTACGGGTGGGTGTTGGTATGGTGGCCAGTGAGCTGAGATAAGGCGGAGCTTAACCTAGCAAAGACTTATAGATGACCTGGACTTATAGATGACCAGTGGGTCTGGCGACGAATATGTAGCGAGGGACAGCCGACGAGTGCATACAGGTCGCAGTGGTGGGTGGTATATGGGGCTTTGGTGACAAAACGAATGGCACTGTGATAGACTGCATCCAGTTTGCTGAGTAGAGTGTTGGAGGCTATTTTAAATGACATCGCCGAAGTCGAGGATCTGTAGGATAGTCAGGTTTACAGGGTATGTTTGGCAGCGTGAGTGAAGGATGCTTTGTTGCGAAATAGGAAGCCAATTSTATATTTAATTTTGGATTGGAGATGCTTAATGTGAGTCTGGAAGGAGAGTTTACAATCTAGCTAGACACCTAGGTATTTGTAGTTGTCCACATATTCTAAGTCAGAACCGTCCAGAGTAGTGATGCTAGTCGGGCGGGCGGGTGCGGGCAGCGATCGGTTGAAGAGCATGCATTTAGTTTTACTAGTGTTTAAGAGCAGTTGGAAGGAGTGTTGTATGGCATTGAAGCTCGTTTGGAGGTGGCCAGATGTATACAGAATGGTGTCGTCTGCATGGAGGTGGATCAAAGAGTAACCCGCAGCATGAGCGACATCATTGATGTATACAGAGAAAAGAGTCGGACCGAGAATTTAACCCTGTGGTACCCCCATAGAGACTGCCAGAGGTCCAGACAACAGGCCCTCCGATTTGACACACTGAACTCTGTCTGAGAAGTAGTTGGTGAAACCAGGCGAGGCAGTCATTTGATAAACCAAGGCTGTTGATTCTGCCGATAAGAATACGGTGATTGACAGAGTCGAAAYCCTTGGCCAGGTTGATGAAGACGGCTGCACAGTACAGTCTTTTATCGATGGCGGTTATGATATCGTTTAGGACCGTGAGCATGGCTGAAGTGCACCCGTGACCAGCTCGGAAACTGGATTGCACAGCGGAGAAGGTACGGTGGGATTCAAAATGGTCAGTGATCTGTTTGTTATCTTGGCTTTCGAAGACTTTAGAAAGGCAGGGCAGGATGGATATAGGTCTGTAACAGTTTGGGTCTAGAGTGTCTCCCCCTTTGAAGAGGGGGATGACCGCGGCAGCTTTCCAATCTTTAGGGATCTCGGACAATACAAAAAAGACGTTGAACAGACTAGTAATAGGGGTTGCAACAATGGCGGAGGATAATTTTAGGAAGAGAGGGTCCAGATTGTCTAGCCCAGCTGATTTGTACGGGTCCAGGTTTTTCAGCTCTTTCAGAACATCAGCTATCTGGATTTGGGTGAAGCAGAAGCTGGGGAGGCTTGGGCAAGTAGCTGCAGGGGGTGCGCAGCTGTTGGCCGGGATTGGGGTAACCAGGAGGAAAGCATGGCCAGCCATAGAGAAATGCTTATTGAAATTCTCGATTATTGTGGATTTATCGGTGGTGACAGTGTTTCCTAGCCTCAGTGCAGTGGGCAGCTGGAAGGAAGTGCTCTTATTCTCTGATCGTTTGATTGGATGGACAAGATGATAGTTCATACTGCAAGAGCTCTGATAGGTTGAAGGACGTCCTCCGGAGGTCGTCATCATAATGACTGAGTAAGTCTATGGAAGTGGGTGAGAACCATGCGCCTCTTAGGTTTTGTGTCAATGTATCCATAAGACAGAAAATAGCTGTGCTGCGGCTACAACATGGTGCTACCGTAGAGGGTGCATTTGAGGCTATTGTAGACCATTCTGAAACAGCGTGTTTTAATCACTTATTTTGTGACGTGAATATATTTAGTATAGTTGTATATAAAAAGGATCAAATGTTTCACCATTTTTATTTTCTGAAATTCACTCTGAGGAGCCTCAACTGACTCAGCCTGATCAGTATTGTGATTGTGTGCGGAAACAGAGAAAGAGACGATCTAGCTGGTCCACACTAAGCCCACAGAGACCCGTGAGCTTCCCTACAGGATCCCTATGAACACGCCCAGATACCACTTCCTCATCTTCAAACACTCCCACCAGGGCCGGCAACAGGAGGCTCTATGTCACGCATCACACACACCAAACATCACACAACTGAAAGGTTGTAGGATCTCTCATCATCTTTCTCTCTTTCTGTCTCTCTCTCTCAGTGTTCATCTACTCCATGCCAGGGTACAGCTGTAGCATTAAAAAGCGGATGTTGTACTCCAGCCTAAGAACCGCCACTGAATGAGGTGGAGAGAGACTAGTGTATAGAGATCGCCAAAAATTTTCAGCAATTACACGCTCTCCATCTTACCCTTACTCTTTATTTTACATTATAATATCCCAGTTAAAAGTGAGTGTGCATGCATACTAATCTTGTTTTTCAACAGTGTTCTCTCTTTCTCCTGCCATTTTTTTGTACTTTCTCTCTCCTTCTGTGCGTGTGTGTTTGTGTGTGTATTTGTGTGTGTGTGTGTATGCGTGCATGCATACAGATGGAGATTGACGGTGGGGACGGGCTGGCGGAGGAGTTTCTGTATGACGAGGTCCATCCCATTGAACACACTCTGAAGCAGGCGTTTGCCACGTGGACCAGGAGGGAAGAGGGGAAACAAGTGCCTCATCAAGGGTTCTGGAGAGAACAGAGAACAGTGCTAGAGAGTGACAGGAACAGAAACACATACAAACCTCTATGTATAACCAATCCTCTTTTTACTCAACTTTTTCTTCCCTTGTGAACCTGATAGTGCCATGGCGGCGAGAAGATGTTTTGGGGTGGAGGGTGCTGAAATTTCTCCCCGCTTTGCTGAAGAGTATTTTGCTCTGCTAATACAGGAGTAATAAAGGCCTTGTGCGCTAAATTGGATTTATCAGGCTCAGCACCTTACCTTCCTGCGGCTATGGATAGTGCTTGTTTGAAGATAAACAAAGTSTCAAGACCTATTTATTTATGTCATGCAACATAACTTGTGTATGTTCCCTTTTTCCACTCACTCCATTGTTTCACCACCTGTGACCTGTCCCCCATTCTAAAATAGGCACACCTGTTTGATTAAAAACAGGTTGTAGTATTTTAGAATGCTCATTATTTTACATTATCTCACAATAAAATATATTTAGTGTGTATTTAATTTGTCTTCTGTTTTTACTAAAATACAATAGTGCATGCGGCATGTGTGTTTGTACATGCCACAGTGATAATCTGATTGAGGTTAAATGATGTCTGAGAAATATTTGTTGGAAAGGCCTCTACCTGGAAAAGAACTCAAGTAGCTTATTCTACCCGATAGGCTTGCATATCTCATCTTGTTTTTCCTGTAAAAAAAAAGATAGTAGCCTATATCTTAAAAAAGCTAAATTAGAGACGTATTTGTTTCTAAACACATTTAAACCTCTTATACAGTGGGGCAAAAAAGTATTTAGTCAGCCACCAATTGTGCAAGTTATCCCACTTAAAAAGGTGAGAGAGGCCTGTAATTTTCATCATAGGTACACTTCAACTATGACAGACAAAATGAGAATATTTTTTCCAGAAAATCACATTGTAGGATTTTTAATGAATTTATTTGCAAATTATGGTGGAAAATAAGTATTTGGTCACCTACAAACAAGCAAGATTTCTGGCTCTCACAGACCTGTAACTTCTTCTTTAAGAGGCTCCTCTGTCCTCCACTCGTTACCTGTATTAATGGCACCTGTTTGAACTTGTTATCAGTATAAAGACACCTGTCCACAACCTCAAACAGTCACACTCCAAACTCCACTATGGCCAAGACCCAAGAGCTGTCAAAGGACACCAGAAACAAAATTGTAGACCTGCACCAGGCTGGGAGACTGAATCTGCAATAGGTAAGCAGCTTGGTTTGAAGAAATCAACTGTGGGAGCAATTATTAGGAAATGGAAGACATACAAGACCACTGATAATCTCCCTCGACTGGGGCTCCACGCAAGATCTCACCCCGTGGGGTCAAAATGATCACAAGAACGGTGAGCAAAAATCCCAGAACCACACAGGGGGGACTAGTGAATGACCTGCAGAGAGCTGGGACCAAAGTAACAAAGCCTACCATCAGTAACACACTACGCCGCCAGGGACTCAAATCCTGCAGTGCCAGACGTGTCCCCCTGCTTAAGCCAGTACATGTCCAGGCCCGTCTGAAGTTTGCTAGAGAGCATTTGGATGATCCAGAAGAAGATTGGGAGAATGTCATATGGTCAGATGAAACCAAAATAGATATTTTTGGTAAAAACTCAACTCGTCGGGTTTGGAGGACAAAGAATGCTGAGTTGCATCCAAAGAACACCATACCTACTGTGAAGCATGGGGGTGGAAACATCATGCTTTGGGGCTGTTTTCTGCAAAGGGACCAGGACGACTGATCCGTTGTAAAGGAAAGAATGAATGGGGCCATGTATCGTGAGATTTTGAGTGAAAACCCTCATTCCATCAGCAAGGGCATTGAGATGAAACGTGGCTGGTTCTTTCAGCATGACAATGATCCCAAACACACCGCCGGGCAACAAAGGAGTGGCTTCGTAAGAAGCATTTCAAGGTCCTGGAGGTGCCTAGCCAGTCTCCAGATCTCAACCCCATAGAAAATCTTTGGAGGAGTTAAAGTCCGTGTTGCCCAGCAACAGCCCCAAAACATCACTGCTCTAGAGGAGATCTGCATGGAGGAATGGGCCAAAATACCAGCAACAGTGTGTGAAAACCTTGTGAAGACTTACAAGAAAACGTTTGACCTCTGTCATTGCCAACAGAATGGGTAATATAACAAAGTATTGAGATAAACTTTTGTTATTGACCAAATCCTTATTTTCCACCATAATTTGCAAATAAATTCATTAAAAATCCTACAATGTGATTTTCTGGATTTTCTTTTCTCATTTTGTCTGTCATAGTTGAAGTGTACCTATGATGCAAATTACAGGCCTCTCTCATCTTTTTAAGTGGGAGAACTTGCACAATTGGTGGCTGACTAAATACTTTTTTGCCCCACTGTATGCTTACAAACAGTATTCACAAAGTTAAAGAAGCAACAGCAGCAACAGGGTTCCCCAACTGGCAGACCGAATTTGGCCCATGGGGGATTTTATTTGGCCCCCAAAATTTTCTGGACGTAAAAGACTAAGAACACCAGCAAATCAGCTCCAAGTGATTTTAATCTGTTCCAAAGTATTCCCATGCATAATAGAGAGATACAGTATACATTGAGTGTACAAAACATTAGGAACACCTTCAAGGTGTGTCAAGCGTTCCACAGAGTCCCGTGTTGACTCCAATGCTTCCCACAGTTGTGTTAAGTTGGCTGGATGTCCTCCTTTGGTTGGTGGATCATTCTTGATACACACGGGAAACTGTTGAGCGTGAAAAACCCAGCAGCATTGCAGTTCTTGACACACTCAAAATGGTGCGCCAGGCACCTACTACCATACCCCGTGCAAAGGCCTGTAGGTAAAACTTTTCTCTTGCACATTCATTCTCTGAATGGCACACATACACAATCCATGTCTCAATTGTCTCAAGGCTTAAGAATCCTTCTTTAACCTATCTCCTCCCCTTCATCTACACTGATTGAAGTGGATTTAACAAGTGACATCAATATGCGATCAGAGATTTCACCTGGATTCACCTGGTCAGTCTTTGTCATGGAAAGAGCAGGTGTTCCTAATGTTTTGTACAGTCCGTGTAATGTATGTGGTCATATAGAAATGTCAGAAAGGTTTGAAATTATTATGTTTTAGTCAAATATAATATATATGTTTGGGCTTCTTGCGGTCAGTTTGCAGTCTACAAAATTATTTGTAATTAAGTTCCCGGCCCGCTGACGATCGCTCAAGAAATAAATCTGCCTGAAATCTAGTTGATGCAGTGGAGACCCGTCATTCAGCCCCACCTGTTTAGCTCAAGAAAATATATGTACAGTGCATTCAGAAAGTATTCAGACCCATTGATTTTATCCACATTTTGTTACCTTACAGCCTTATTCTAAAATGGATGAAATAAATAAAAATCCTCTTCAATCTACACACAATACCCCATAATGACAAAGTGAAAACAGTTTTTTTTTAATGTTTGCAAATGTATAAAAAATAAAAACATAAATATGTMATTTACATAAGTACTCAGACCCTTTGCTATGAAACTCGAAATTGAGCTCAGGGGCATCCTGTTTCTATTGATCATCCTTGAGATGTTTCTACAACTTAATTGGAGTCTGCCTGTGGTAAATTCAATTGATTGGAAATTATTTGGAAAGGCACACACCTGTCTATATAAGTTCCAACATTTGACTGTGCATGTCAGAGCAAAAACCAAGCCATGAGGTCCATAGAGTTCTGAGACAGGATTGTGTCAAGGCAAAGATCTGAGGAAGGGTACCAAAAAAATTATGCAGCATTGAAGGTCCCCAAGAACACAGTGGCCTCCATCATTCTTAAATGGAAGAAGTTTGGAACCACCAAGACTCTTCCTAGAGCTGGCCACACGGTCAAACTGAGCAATCGGGGGAGAAGGGAGGTGACAAAGAACCCGATGATCACTCTGACAGAGGTCCAAAGTTCCTATGCGGAGATGGGAGAAACTTCTAGAAGGACAACCATCTCTGCAGCACTCCACCAATCAGGCTTTTATGGTAGAGTGGCCAGAAGGAAGACACTCCTCAGTAAAAGGTATAGCACAGGCTGCTTGGAGTTTGCCAAAAGGCACATAAAGACTCTCAGACCATGAGAAACAAGATTCTCTGGCCTGACGAAACCAAGATTGAACTCTTTGGCCTGAATGCCAAGCGTCACGTCTGGAGGAAACCTGGCATCATCCCTACATTGAAGCATGGTGGTGGCAGTATCATGCTGTGGAGATGTTTTTCAGTGGTAGGCACGGGCAGACAAGTCAGGATAGAGGGAAAGATGAACGGTGCAAAGTACAGAGAGATCCTTGATGAAAACCTGCTCCAGAGCACTCAGGACCTCAGACTGGGGCAAAGGTTCCCCTTCCAACAGGACAACGACCCTAAGCACACTGCCAAGACAACTCAGGAGTGGCTTCGCGACAAGTCTCTGAATGTCCTTGAGTGGCCCAGCTAGAGCCCGGACATGAAGCCGATCGAACATCTCTAGAGAGACCTGAAACTAGCTGTGCAGTGATGCTGCCCATCCAACCTGACAGAGCTTGATCGCTGCCAAAGGTGCTTCAACAAAGTACTGAGTAAAGGCTCTGAATACTTATGTAAATGTGATATTTCAGTTGTTCTTTTTTAATGCATTTGCAAAAATGTATAAAAAACCGTTTTTCTTTGTCATTATGAGCTATTGTGTGTAGATTGATGAGGGGAAAAAACGATTTAATCAATTTTAGAATAAGGCTGTAACGTAAGAAAATGTGTAAAAAAATCTATAGGTCTGAATACATTTCGAATGGACTATATGCCCCCTTTATTTATCCTTTGGTTCAGACTACAGGGAGAATACTGTAAGAACGGCCCATGTTCTGAATGCTGTCACTGTACATTTCAAAAGTGCTGAACAAATAGTTATATTGACTACCTCAGTCCTAGCTCGCTCATTAATGTCTTAATCGAAATTACGGATTGCCTCTCGTCCGCTCGTCGTCCCCTTATGCCATAGTTTGTACATCTCAATTGTCAGTAGAAACCACATTTGTTTAACCATATCAGGTATGTTTTTTAAAAGGTAGTAAATGAGGCTGAATTAACTGTTTTGCTGCCAGACAAGGCTCTGCTGATAGCCAGGTGTAGCAGTGGTAAGGATTCACTCCATGGTGCTGAAAAGGAAGCTCTGCTGTTGGGACAGCTTTATGTAGGCCCTAACAGTTTGTGGGCACCATTTGTCACCATTATAGTGCAATTAATGTATTGTTTAGTGTCGTGTAGTGGCTTTGCTGGCACTGAGTTGATGATCCCTGCTATAGAACATTAGGGGGCGGAGCATTATAAAGGGGCGGCCCAGTCAGTGGCTAAAGTCAATTTGAGTCAGCTTTTCTGGAAAGTCCTCTACTTGGAAGTGATCAGCTGCGCATTACTTGTGAAGCCAGCTGGGCCGCATCCATAGACCTGTCGCGCGGCAGAGAAGTAAACCGAGCACGTATGGAGCCAATCGAAACGCAGCGCAGCTCATAAGCGCAGTTCCGAGAAACCGAGTGGGCAAAATTGGCCCCTGCCACCGCCGCCGCTGAAATACAAAGCTATTCTTAGAATTAGATTCCTAGAACTTCCGTCAACCCGCAAAACTGAATTTACAAGAGAGGCGTTTTCTCACCGTCTTTCTGTAGAATAAAACATAGAACAGTTGTGTCTGGCGAGTGGATTACTGCGTTGGACCTAGCCTATCTATCTCTGCCAAGGTTGACACTGTCACATTTCCTTATCACCATAAGAAGTTCTGATTTTCTATTTTTGGCAAAATATCAGAATAGTCTGTTGAGATGAGAATTTTTTTTTGTCGGATTATTGGCGCCATGACAGCATGAACTCAGCGACTGTTCCTACAAATTAAGAATCACTGGATCTGTTAAATAATTATATAGCCTATCACATTTTTTCAACTGGATTCAACTTCATTATGATTGTGTGTTCAAAGGTAAGTAAAATGTATTGTTGGAACAATTATTAGGCTAGGTAATAATGTTTTCTTCTCCCTATATGCTCATTTTAATGTCACACTTTGACTGTGCTGAGAAAGTGTAGCTTCAGTTTTGACATCAACGTTCAGTATTAGCAGAGATCGTATTCGTTGTATCAGACGGAGTGTAACAAAGCCAGGATAATTATTAACGGTTTTATGATATATATGATTTTATATTCGAAGATGAAATTAGGCCTTTAATCGAAAAATGTCGGCATTTAGTTTTAGCTGAAACTTTGAATGTTAATGGACCTTTTATCCAGAATGGAAGTGATTGCAGGTCAAGAATTCGGATTTGACCTTGTGACCTACATCGCCTTATATATCTCATGCTAGTAAACACATTTTGCCATGAGGCTGAGAGAAAATGTTGCTGTTTTAGAGCTCAGGGATTCTTGAAAGACGGGACAATGTAATTTTTTGATTGTTTAATTCTAACATTAGATTAATTAAAATATGTAATACAAATCTCCAAACATGTTTTGTTTTGTTTTATAACACTATTTAATGCTCCAGGGCAAATTCTGTTAGTATTTTGGCATGTTTTTTCCCCCCAGATTTAGAACATAAAACAAAATGCATAAAGCAAACATTACCCCACAGGTTTAGCACAATAAATACTTCAATTCTTTAAGCATATGTTGCAGAAAAGTGATACAAATATTTATTTCAGAATATATATAAAGAAATATTGACTCCATCAGTAACAGAGTTGACAAGCCACGGATGGAGTTGATGACAGATACTCAAAACGTACATATGTTTGCCTGTAAATGTAAAAGTTCACTACAAACATTTGTAAAATAGGGAAATTATTCATTTGAAAATCCCCAATTAAAACCATTCTATCAGCTCTTTCAACAAAAATCTGATGGAAATTTATTTTTTCTTCAAGTGGTATACTGGACAATTTAGAGTTGTGACCATGGTGATTCTAATATTATTTGTTTAAATCTATCAAAAGTAGAGAACTTTACATGAGTGCTTTTGTTGCACTACATGTAATGAGGACATACCTAAGGGGTCCTTATGGTATAGCTGACCCTGCTCATTCCTGATTTAGGATTTTAGACAAATCTCTGGACATCTTTTAGGAATCACAGTTTTGGGAGAAATATTCTTTAAAGTCACAGAGGACTATTGAAAAAAAACTACATATGATCGTTTTTCAGTTATTAATATCCATTATAGGCAGTTTTTACCATTTTAAACACTTTTTGGATAGTTTGAAAATGGGATTCTTTGCTCCGGAGTAGAGCACTTCCAGGCATAGTCAACATAAATAATATGGAAACTATTTGGAAAATTCCAAAAACATATCTTTTCCTTTATAATATTCCCCATAAATGTACATTTTAAGCTCAAATAATGCAACAAAATATTTTTTTCTCAACAATAGAAATAAGGTTTCCCTGCCAGACAAGGATTGTCCCAACTTTCAAGAATCTCTGAGCTAATTTCCTGCTATTCTATGCATTTTGCCATGAGGCTGAGAGAAAATGGTTTAGTGTTAAAGCTAATTTCCTGTAATTCTAAACATATCTTTCTTATGAGGTGTCCATATGCTATCTGGCTGGCCAGACCCCCAGGGGAGGGGGATAGCTGACAAGTATTTTTCTATGCTCTGCTGACGAGTATTTTTCTCCACTCACACAGGAGTACTAAAGGCCTAGTGTACTAACTTTGTCAACTAATATTTTTATTTAGATATATCATGGGGTGTTGCAGCACCCAGCTCCCGTGCTTCCCCCGGCTATCATGGTTGATAGTGAAAGTCATGGTTGATACTAAAAGTAGGAAATAATCTTCATTAGGCTACAGATTCCTGACACATTTACATACATAACATTCGCCACATTTTATGTAATGGCAGCATCAGTGCCTTCGTGCACCCTGTCTGACCGTTTAACAAAGTGCCTCCTATGGGTTCATATCAGTGGAGGCTGCTGAGGGAGGACGGCTCATAATAATGGCTGGAACGGAGCGAATAGAAACCATATGTTTGATGTATTTGATACTATTCCACTGATTCCGGTCAAGACATTACCATGAGCCCGTCCTCCCCAATTAAGGTGCCACCAATCTCCTGTGGTTCATATATCCCCATTTGCCAAGTCTTGAAAGACTGTTTTTGTAGTCTGATATTCACTCATTTTCATCAGTCATGATTTTCTCTGAGTGTCCACCAGCTCATGCTTTTTATTTCCCTAAACATCAAACACAAAGCAAGCTACATGAGCAATCTCACCCCCTCCCAGCACTTATCTTATTTGCCAACATTATGGAGTGGAAATCACAACCATTTTGCGATGCCTATGACATATGTGTCTGTCTCCATAGTAACTACTGTGTTATAGCCTATCCAATCCATGCACTAAATGGACAATCCTTTCCTCACCTCAGGGCTCTGTTGCCAGGGCCACCTTCGAATATGATTGCCAGGACGATGAGCAGCATGCAGCAGGATCATGGTGAGAGAGGAGGGTCATGTCAGAATCCAGCGGCCCCTCTCTACGACTCTACAGAGGACCTCTGCTGCATAACCACCACCTTCCAGTACCTGCAGAACTCAGGTACGCCTACTAAATCAAATCAAATCTTATTGGTCACATACACGTGTTTAGCAGATGTTATTGCGGGTGTAGCAAAATGCTTGTGTTTCTAGCTCCGACAGTGCAGTAATATCTAACAAGTAATATCTAACAATTTCACAACATATTCCCAATACACAAATCTAAGTAGAATAATTTAATTAAGAATTTATAAATATATGGACGAGCAATGTCAGAGCGGCATAGACTAAGATACAGTAGAATAGTATAGAATACAGTATATGCATATGAGATGAGTAATGCAAGATATGTACACATTACTAAAGTGAGTAGTGTTCCGTTTCTTAAAGTGGCCAGTGATTTCAAGTCTATGTATATAGGCAGCAGCCTCTATGTGCTAGTGATGGCTATTTAACAGTCTGATGGCCTTGAGATAGAAGCTGTTTTTCAGTCTCTTAACACACCGCTTTTAATCCATGCCCCCCGCCCCCATTGTGTGTGATGTGTGTGTGTGTGTGTCAGTGTTAAAGTCTGTGTAGATGCTGTAAGATGATTTACAACACAGTAGTCATGTGTAGTAACGTGTGGGGTCTGTTTCTGGCTCCAGGTTGGTACTGGGGGTCTATTTCAGCCAGTGAGGCTCGAGACGCTCTCCTGAAGATGTCAGCGGGAACCTTCCTGGTACGCGATAGCAGCCACCCCCTCTACATGCTGACCCTGTCAGTGAAGACGGCCTTTGGCCCCACCAATGTGCGCATAGAGTACATCGGGGGTCGCTTCCGGCTGGACTCCAGCTCTCCAGGCCCCCCTCACTTACTGTCCTTCCCTAATGTCTGCAGCCTTGTACAGCATTACGTGGAGGACCCTCCTCAACCTAAAGCCAAACCCAGGCCGCCCCAGCCCGCAGTGAAGGGCAATGCAGTACTGCTCAAGTTGCTGCGTCCCCTACCCCGGGCCTTCCCCTCCCTCCAGCACCTTACCCGCCTCACCATCAACCACCACACTGACTGTCCGGACCAGCTGCCCCTGCCATGCCCACTAGTGCGCTACCTTCAGGACTACCCCTTCCAGGTATGACGTATGATGGTCATCTGGCAACCATCCCAGCCCAAGGAAGGGCACACAGTAGCACTAGCGACCTCCCAGTGAGGGCCAGAGGTTATTACCTTTTGCTTATAGGGTCAGAAATGGCCTCAGCTCAGCCGGACAGTGGCACCATGGGAAGCAAAGTGCAGTGTTGTCTGGGAAGAGTAGAACTATACACGTCTCACTGGGCCTCGGGTTTCTCATACAGACACACATGAACCAGACTCTTAAAATGAAATTTTTACAAAAATTTATACTGTTTACTTGAATATTTTGTCAAGGATTTTATAAGAATGACATTATATGGATTATTTGTCAATTCATGCAAATAAATATATTTTATAGTTAAACAAATGTAATAAAAGATGTCTCTTGTTCATCTTGTCTAACCCATGGTCTATTCTAAACCATCACTAACAGACGTATAGAAGGTAGCAGTAACCTGGAAAAGGGAGTAATTACTCTACCAGGAATTATAGGCAGTGTAATAATAAAACCAACACCTTGCTGCAGTACGCCCTATTATCTTTCACAGATGGAAGGATACTGATGAAATTGAAACAACAGGTTTCATAAAACACTCACATGGCAARATTATTATCATTGAGCGATTTGCTGGGAACATTTCCACGGACACATTATGCCTGAGGTGGTTTCCGTGAAGTGGATTTAAGCAATGCTTAGAACATCTCTTATCAGGATTAGAGCCAGAGCCATGGTTATTAATACACCAACAGTGGATGGGGTGTACTCACACACATACAAACAGAAGCGCATACAAACACAAACACACACACAAACGCACATGAACAGGAACCTGCACGCGCACACACACACATACACAGCATTGTGAAGCATTACGCTTCGAACACACTGACTGTGTCATTGCGTTTCGTTACACCAGAAGTACATTCATTTCCAATTGAACGCTGCATTTGCCTTGCAGCATTGCGTTGCAGAGGCAGTTGCAGTGCGTTCTGTGTGGTGCATACGTTCGATAAATCGAACGTATGCATCAAATTGTATGAGTGGACTTGACAGAAAGTAGCAAAATATGAATGTAGATTTTTTTTTGCACACACATTCAGTAAAAATTTGTGATTACATAAAAACAGTTTGATTGCATAATTTCTTTACATTTTTTATAAATTTATTTGCCAAGTATATTATTTATTCGATGACATCCTCAAATTAATTGTGAGAGCCTATAATATAATTTCCCTCCAAAATGCAGTTTTGGAGCGAAATGCAATAATAAATAGTAAAGATAGGCAGAGTAGGCTCTTTCAACAATGAGACCAACGACCACCTCATTGGCTAGGTTAGCAAGCTAGGTTAGCTAGCTAGCTAACGCTAACTAGCCACATCTAGCACAAGCTCACTACTAAACTGACCTGGCAATCCTACTATCGTGGACACTTGTCTCCAAGCAGCATTTTTTGTGTTTATGTCCCTGTAGCTGTCAGCAGTTGTGTCAAAAAGACACGGTTTTGAAGATACTGCGAAAATTATTCTCTCCTCCATGTGTCCAACCGCATGCGACCATTTGCAAAAGGTACCTGCATCAGTATAGTTGCCTAGCTGCGCAAAATGTTATGCACCAGTGATGCAATGACGCAGTCGGTGTGTTCGAAGCGTTAGAGACAGGCTGACTATTTTGTCAATTTTACGTGCCGCGTTAATCCAGTTATCAAGTCGGGAAATTTGAGTTTCATAGTTCCGACTACTAGCACATGAATCCGGCATAAGTCTATTTTAAGTCTATCTAACACACATATTGCAGTCTAGACAATGGGGCACGGGCACCCTGGCGTAGGTTCTGAACTGTGTGGTTTCAGTCCGTTTCTACAGAGGGAGGAAACCCTGACTGTACCTAATCATTTCTGTCCGACTCTTTCCCATCAAAGCTTTTTCTACCACCCACCCTCCTCCCTCTTCCTCGTTGGTCTGTTTCACCTTTGTAAAGCTAGCCAGAATTAGGCTTAGCCACAATAGTGGAATATGCGGTTCGCCTTCAAAATAAAAATCGCTAATTGAAAGTAATACAAATGGATACAAATAATGGAATCATGCCATATTTGGGCTAGATGAGGCAACAAAAAAAAAGTTGAATTATATTCAACAAAAAAACAGGAATTAGTTAATTTGACAAAAAAGTACAAATCAGTTGAAATCGCACTGTGGATGTATTCCACTTCAGAATTGGGGGCACAGTTACATTTCACTGTACAGACTTACCTACGTGGTATCAGTCTACTCAGTGACACCCACAGAACAAAACTGTGAAGAGTTTAAACCAATATTAGTTTCGAAGCTCATATTGCGGGACTCTGAAACCACTGTGAAATGAGCCACGTTAATCTTACCAGTCAACCTACTATGTGTATTGCACTTTACAGCCTTACCTATGGATTGTGGATCACTGAAATGTGGTATCAGTCTACTCAGTGACAGTACAGTGCCACATGAAAGTCTAATATGCATAGTAGGTTGACTAGTAAGCTTAATGTGGCTGACTGGGGAGGTGATTTCCCACAGGCTGTACAGTCGTGGCCAAAAGTTTTGAGAATGCCACAAATATTAATTTCCACAAAGTTTGGTGCTTCAGTGTCTTTAGATATTTTTGTCAGATGTTACTATGGAATACTGAAGTATAATTACAAAAATTTCACAAGTGTCAATGGCTTTTATTGACAATTACATGAAGTTGATGCAAAGAGTCAATATTTGCTGTGTTGACCCTTCTTTTTCAAGACCTCTGCAATCCGCCCTGGCATGCTGTCAATTAACTTCTGGGCCACATCCTGACTGATGGCAGCCCATTCTTGCATAATCAATGCTTGGAGTTTGTCAGAATTTGCGGGTTTTTGTTTGTCCACCCGCCTCTTGAGGATTGACCACAAGTTCTCAATGGGATTAAGGTCTGGGGAGTTTCCTGGCTATGGACCCAAAATATCGATGTTTTGTTCCCCGAGACACTTAGTTATCACTTTTGCCTTATGGCAAGGTGCTCCATCATGCTGGAAAAGACATTGTTCATCACCAAACTGTTCCTGGATGGTTGGGAGAAGTTGCTCTCGGAGGATGTGTTGGTACCATTCTTTATTCATGGTTGTGTTCTTAGGCAAAACTGTGAGTGAGCTCCCACTCCCACAGGATGCTTTACTGCATGACACAGGACTGATGGTAGCGCTCACCTTGTCTTCTCCGGACAAGCTTTTTTTCCGGATGCCCCAAACAATCGGAAAGGGGATTCATCAGAGAAGATCCCCAGTCCTCAGCAATCCAATCCCTGTACCTTTTGCAGAATGTCTGTCCCTGATGTTTTTCCTGGAGAGAAGTGGCTTCTTTGCTGCCCTTCTTGACACCAGGCCATCCTCCAAAAGTATTCGCCTCACTGTGCGTGCAGATGCACTCACACCTGCCTGCTGCCACTCCTGAGCAAGCTCTGTACTGGTGGTGCCCTGATCCCGCAGCTGAATCAACTTTAGGAGACGGTCCTGGCGCTTGCTAGACTTTCTTGGGCCTTCTTCACAACAATTGAACTGCTCTCCTTGAAGTTCTTGATGATCCGATAAATGGTTGATTTAGGTGCAATCTTACTGGCAGCAATATCCTTGTCTGTGAAGCCCTTTTTGTGCAAAGCAATGGTGATGGCACGTGTTTCCTTGCAGGTAACCATGATTGACAGAGGAAGAACAATGATTCCAAGCACCACCCTCCTTTTGAAGCTTCCAGTCTGTTATTCAAACTCAATCAGCATGACAGAGTGATCTCCAGCCTTGTCCTCGTCAACACTCACACCTGTGTTAATGAGGGAATCACTGACATGGTGTCAGCTGGTCCTTTTGTGGCAGGGCTGAAATGCAGTGGAAATGTTTTTTGTGATTCAGTTCATTTGCATGGCAAAGAGGGACTTTGCAATTAATTGCAATTCATCTGATCACTCTTCATAACATTCTGGAGTATATGCAAATAGCCATCATACAAACTGAGGCAGCAGACTTTGTGAAAATTGATATTTGTGTCATTCTCAAAACTTTTGGCCACGACTGTACATTGCAATATGAATGTTCAATACTTACATGTGCTGAATAGTGAGGTGAAAGTCCCACAAGTGCTACAACGCTAATATTTGTAAAAACTCTTCACAGTTGTGTTTTTGTGGGTGTCATTGAGTGGGCTGATACCCCATTTCATGAACCCAAGATCCATACGTAAGGCTGTTTAGTAAAATGTAAGTATGCCCCCAATGCAATTCGGAAGTCTAATACATCCACAGTGTGATTTCAACTCATTTGTTGTTATTGTTGTCAAATCAACTATTGTCTTTTGTTGAATTTATATAACATTCCAAACTTGTTTAGCATGATCTAGTCCAAATATGGCATGATTCCAATATTTGTATCACTTTCAATTCATGGACTTTTATTTTAAAGGCAACCTGCAAATTCCACTATTGTGGCTAATCCTTATTGTGGCTAGCTTCACATAGGTGTCTGTTTCAGTGCGCCCCCTCAAATAAGGTTGGGACAGAGCTAGCAAGTCAAGAGTGAGGCCGATACATTATCCAGAAAACAACAATCTAGCTACATATTGGTCAGGTAAGGCTAATTATCTAACCAACATAACTCATAAACCAATATTGCAGTAATATAACCTCATTAAAAGCTAGCTAAGCCGGTATCGCTATCTACATTTATTTTCCTCTAGCTGCAATATTGCCAGCTAGCAAGTTAGCCACCCCATCACTTCCTCCTCTAATGGCTTGCTAGCTTAACGTTAGCAAACCAGTTATTTTTGATTACCTGATTCAAATAGTTAGTTCTGTTGTTTACGTGGTATTCGTGCCCTGTAATATCAGATATGGACCGCAGAAATTATTCATCACACATTTGTTGACCAGCTAGCTATACCTATTTAACGTTAGCAACTTTAATTTTGTATTGTGCTAGTTTAGCTAACTAACTATCTAGCTGTTAGCCAAGTTAGCTAGCTGGGTACGTTAACAAACATTTGTTGGTTGTCTAGCTGAATTCATCATCATATTGTGGCTAATCAAACTAACGTTAGTTAACTTCTTCAAAGTTGTTTACTTGTCAGGGGGTAGATAGCTAGCTACTAACATTAAGATAAGATAATGAGTTATGACGATTATCAGCCCACTCCGTTACTTTAGCTGTGTTAGCTAGCTAATGTTGTTCTGATTGTCATGCAAATATGCACAATCGAGACATCTTGATCTGAGTCTTGTGTTCTGGCTAAATTTAAATAATATTCTATGACTGACATGTTCCCTTAGTGGTTTCATGACAAGACACAACTATGGCTTGGTTTCAGGGTTCACAAATCCTGCAGGAGTTTTCCCGATGATATGAATTAATCAATTATTTAAAAAATGCATCTTATTTTGAAGTGAGAGAGCTAGGCTTTTAACAATTCGAAGGACAGTTCCACCATTTGCTACATCTATCAACAAATCCTAATTATTAACTGCAGGGCTCTCAAACCCTGTTCCTGGAGATCTACTGTCCTGTAGGTGTTCACTCCAACCCTAATCTAGTGCACCTGATTCTAATTAGCTGGTTGATAAGATGAACCGGGTTAGTTACAACTGGGGTTGGGGCAAAAACCTACGGGAGGTTAGCTCTCCAGGAACACGGTTGGAGACCCCTGAACTATGTAATATGTGGCCCATGCAGGACTTAACATCTGTTGTCAGTACCATCCATGTTCCAACTCTTTGTGACCTGCAATGTATTTATGCCCGTCTCTCAATGTTCTCTATCATTTGTCCAGTCATGGCAGCCATCCGAAAGAAGCTGGTCATAGTGGGAGATGGCGCATGTGGGAAGACGTGTCTGCTCATCGTCTTCAGTAAAGACCAGTTCCCCGAGGTCTACGTGCCCACTGTCTTCGAGAACTATGTCGCTGACATTGAGGTCGACAGCAAACAGGTGAAAAAAGTCCCCTCCCTTTGTTTTTTCAACCTGTAGGACAATCAGAGTTAAAGTCTGCCAACACTGCCATTGCCTCCTCCCAATTTGCATCCTTCCTCGAGGCATACATTGCCAATAGTGGCAGACAGTGTTGGCAGATAGTCATTTGATTTCTCAATGCAGGATGTTGCCCTGCTGTGTAATGATGTCCTATTGCTGACTCCATCAATAATGACATTTTAGGTTGGCCATTCGGCATCATGCCTTTTCAAGTAGGTCACGTACACTGTATCAGCTGTAACTGGGAAGTTGGGCACAGTTGGCTGATGTCTCTTGAAATCCTATGGCAGGTTGAGTTGGCACTATGGGATACAGCAGGCCAGGAGGACTATGATAGGCTCCGCCCCCTATCTTACCCAGATACAGATGTCATCCTCATGTGCTTCTCCATCGATAGCCCTGACAGTTTGGGTGAGTATTTAATGCCGCAACACGCAGACACCAACACATACATCTGTGCAGATACAGTTGAAGTCGGAAGTTTACATACACCTTAGCCAAATACATTTAAACTCAGTTTTTCACAATTCCTGAACTTTAATACTAGTAAAAATTACCTGTCTTAGGTCAGTTAGGATCACCACTTTATTTTAAGAATGTGAAATGTCAGAATAATAGTAGAGAGAATTATTTATTTCATCACATTCCCAGTGGGTCAGAAGTTTACATACACTCAATTAGTATTTGGTAGCATTGCCTTTAAATTGTTTAACTTGGGTCAAATGTTTCGGATAGCCTTCCACAAGCTTCCCACAATAAGTTTGGTGAATTTTGGCCCATTCCTCCTGACAGAGCTGGTGTATCTGAGTCAGGTTTGTAGGCCTCCTTGCTCACACACACTTTTTCAGTTCTGCCCACAAATGTTCTATAGGACTGAGGTCAGGGCTTTGTGATGGCCACTCCAATACCTTGACTTTGTTGTCCTTAAGCCATTTTGCCACAACTTTGGAAGTATGCTTGGGGTCATTGTCTATTTGGAAGACCCATTTGCGACCAAGCTTTAACTTCCTGATTGATGTCTTGAGATGTTGCTTCAATATATTCACCTAATTTTCCTCCCTCATGATGCCATCTATTTTGTGAAGTGCACCAGACCCTCCTGCAGCAAAGCACCCCCACAACATGATGCTTCCACCCCTGTGCTTCAGGGTTGGGATGGTGTTCTTCGGCTTGCAAGCATCCACCTTTTTCCTCCAAACATAACGATGGTCGTCATGGCCAAACGGTTCTATTTTTGTTTCATCAGACCAGAGGACATTTCTCCAAAAAAGTACGATCTTTGTCCCGATGTGCAGTTGCAAACCGTAGTCTGGCTTTTTTAATGGAGGTTTTGGAGCAGTGGCTTCTTCCTTGTTGAGCGGCCTTTCAGGTTATGTCGATATAGGACTCGTTTTACTGTGGATATAGATACTTTTGTACCTGTTTCCTCCAGCATCCTCACAAGGTCCTTTTGCTGCTGTTCTTGGGATTGATTTGCATTTTTTCGCACCAAAAGTACGTTCATCTCTAGAAGACAGAACGCATCTCCTTCCTGACGGGTATGACGGGTGCTTGGTCCCATGGTGTTTATACTTGCGTACTATTGTTTGTACAGATGAACGTGGTACCTTCAGGCATTTGGAAATAGCTCCCAAGGATGAACCAAACTTGTGGAGGTCTACCATTTTTTTCCTGAGGTCTTGGCTGATTTCTTTTGATATTCCCGTGATATCAAGCAAAGAGGCACTGAGTTTGAAGGTAGGCCTTGAAATGAATCCACACCCCCAATTAACTCAAATTATGTCAATTCGCCTATCAGAAGCATCTAAAGCCATGACATAATTTTCTGGAATTTTCCAAGCTGTTTGAAGGCAGTCAATTTAGTGTATGTAAACTTCTGACCCACTGGAATTGTGATAGTGAAATAATCCGTCTGTAAACAATTGTTGGGAAAATTACTTGTCGTGCACAAAGTAGATGTCCTAACCGACTTGCTATAGTTTGTTAACAAGAAATTTGTGGAGTGGTTGAAAAACAAGTTTTAATGACTCCAACCTAAGTGTATGTTAACTTCCGACTTCAACTGTATATACACATGCGTACAGATTCTGTTTTGTGACACGGGCCCTTGTTTTGGTGACAGAGCTTTGACAGAATTGGAAGGCACACTTACACAATAAGAGGAATTGTACCTGGACAGCCTTGATTAGTATTCTCTTGATTTCTGCCCTTCTCTCCTGTGTAGAAAACATCCCAGAGAAATGGACTCCAGAGGTCAAACACTTCTGCCCTAACGTTCCCATCATCCTAGTGGGCAACAAAAAGGACTTGCGTAACGACGAGCACACCCGCAGAGAGCTAGCCAAGATGAAGCAGGTACAGTCAGTCACACACACACACACTACAGGCTTGAAAGTTCAAATCCGGTCCGACCTATCCCGAGCCCGAAAAAAAGCCTGACTTCTAGAAAACAGTTGCGCCTTTACCCAGACCATGTTGTCATTGTGCATAGCAGCAAAATTTCACCTGTAGGTTATATTGACTGTTGAGAAGAAATCTAAGAAAGGTGAGAAGACGAAAACTCACCTTAGTTGTGTAGGGCAGGGATCATCAAATAGATTCAGCTGCAAGCCTATCTTTTCTTGAGCGGATGGTCGGGGGGCCGGAACATAATTTCAAATAATTTGTAGACTAAACTGACAGCAAAAATACCAAAAATATATATTTGACTAAAGCATAATTTCAAACCTTGCTTGCATTTGTATACAATCACATATACACTATATATTCAAAAGTATGTGGACATCCCTTTAAATTAGTGGATTTGATAATTTCAGTCACACCTGTTGCTGACAGGTGTATACAATCGAGCACACAGGCATGCAATCTCCATAAACAAACATTCGCAGTAGAATGGCCTTACTGAAGAGCTCTGTGACTTTCAACATGGCACTGTCATGGGATGTCAAACAAGTCAGTTTGTCAAATTTCTGCCCTGCTAGAGCTGCCCCGTTCAACTGTAAGTGCTGTTATTGTGAAGTGGAATCGTCTAAGAGCAACAACGGCTCAGCTGTGAAGTGGTAGGCCACACAAGCGCACAGAACGGCAACACCGTGTGCTGACGCACGTAAAAGTCTGCTGTCCTCAGTTGCAACACTAACTACCGAGTTAAACTGCCTCTGGAAGCATTGTCAGCAAAATAACTGTTAGTTGTGAGCTAAATGAAATGGGTTTCCATGGCCGAGCAGCCGCACACAAGCCTAAGATCACCAATGCGCAATGCCAAGCGTCGGCTGGAGTGATGCAAAGCTTGTTGCCATTGGACTCTGGAGCAGTGGAAACTGATTCTCTGAAGTGACGAATCACGCTTCATCATTTGGCAGTCCGACGGACGAATCTAGGTTTGGCGGACGAATCTAGGTTTGGCGGATGCCAGGAGAACGCTACCTGCCCGAATGCATAGTGCCAACTGTAAAGTTTTGATGGAGGAGGAATAATGGTCTGGGGCTGTTTTTCATGGCTCAGGCTAGGCGCCTTAGTTCCAGTGAAGGGAAATTGTAACGCTAGAACATACGATTACATTTTAGACTATTCTGTGCTTCCAGCTTTGCGGCAATTTTGGGGAAGGCCCTTTCCTGTTTTGCATGACAATGCCCTGTGCACGACAATGCCCTGTGCACGACAATGCCCTGTGCACAAAGCAAGGTCCATACAGAGCCCTGACCTCAACCTCATCGAACACCTTTGGGATGAATTGAAAAGCAGACTGTTTCAAGCTGGTGTACAAAGCCGAAAGTAAGAAACTTCAGACCGGGAAACATAGAAGTAGCACACATAGAACAGATCTATCGCTTCTTACTCACATTTCTACATGAATTTGGTCAGGTCGCCCAAAAAGTTACATGTAGCTTTAAGTTTAAAATACAAATTAAGGACAAAGTCCTGACTTTTTAGAAAAGTAAATGTTTTACTACCTTTTTTAGTACACTTTGGGGTCCTGATAATGTAGGAAAACGAACACACACACGCCTAATTCTCCCCCACCCCACAGGAGCCTGTGAAGCCAGAGGAGGGACGTGACATGGCGAACCGGATTAGTGCCTTCGGCTACATGGAGTGCTCTGCAAAGACCAAGGATGGCGTGAGGGAAGTGTTTGAGATGGCCACCAGGGCGGCACTACAGGCAAGGCGGGGGAAGCCGAGAAATAAATGCCTCCTACTGTAAAGGGAGGCGTGAGGGACTCTGCCTCCTACTGGGGGCAAGGGGAACGCCAGAAAATTAGATCTATTCCCCCTCTGCCCCAAAAAAGACTGCTCACCAGTTTTTACTAAAGGTGTAATGCTTTTAATTTGTCTTAAAGTTAGTCATGTTTTTGTCAGTATTCAATGATGGGGTTATGGAAAAGCTTAGATTGTTTTTTTTGTACATGAGTGCATCTGCCATATCAACACTTCCTTTGTGAACCTGTACTGCCAATCAACTAAAGTGGTCAGCCAGGGGACCTATTGTTGTCAAACCTGCCAATTAAGTGCTTGAGCCCCGCCCACTGGACTGAGGAATGTCTCCATAGCCAATCAGGGTGGGGTACCCATACACTGATCCAAAGGCTTGATCATTTCGTGTTTATTGTTATGCACATACAGGCATAACATTTTTGAAATAAATGTGCTTCATATAAAGCCCTACGTGCATTTATTCATATGCACACACGGAAATGGTGTCTGTAATAAATACCTCTAAGACTTGACAGTGGAAGTTAATTGGAACAGGATAATTACAAATGTACATTTGTAAGAAGCTAAATTGAGATACTGTATAGTAGATTGAATATCAGTGAGAGGAAAGTATTGTAGCGAATTTGGGGGGTGGGTGGTCTCAATCGGGACTCGAACCGAGGTCCAGCAAAGGTTCCGAACCTCTGAGGTCGCTAGGCATTAGGTTAAAGGTACTAAATTACACCAAGTACATGCCTCTGACACCAATGTAGCAAATTCAGGTGGTAGCCCGGATCCAGCGACTCACGGCAACACCTTAACCATTACGCCAAGAGGTCTGAGCATCTTGAAAAAGGTGGCTAGGTATTGGTTTAAGGTCACCACAGTATCATTGTCTGCGTCGCTAGAACAATGAGTTTTGCTTACATTATCTGCCCATACTAAGTTTTCAAGCACAGGGTGGAGAACTTAAAGCACGTTTTATTTATTTAACATTTTGTAACATACACTCATAAGCGGTACTAAGGTGTATACAATCAAATGTCTTACATGCTTAAATATCCCTTCTAAAGTCTTTGGTATTATTGCTAAACTTGTTCAATGATATTGTTTCAATATGTGCAAATGTATTTGTCTTATGTAACATATTGTTCTGCACTTTTCTTAGATTGACCACATTATCTAAATTCCTGAGGGGTCTGTCATTGAGCAAGGGACTAGTTGGTCAAGTGAGGTGACAAGACAATGGATCTCAACTGATTGTTCTGCAAGGATTGGAGAGCTAATGATGAGGCTCGTTCAGTTCAAAAAGTCAGTCATTGGTGTTTCTTGGCCGGGGCGCGAGAGCGGGCGATGACGACTGGAATCACAGCCATGGCGATCAGCCCCACAGCCACTAGGGGGCGGTAGAAGATCCAGCCAGAGGCGATGGTGAGCAGGGAGAGGGAGCAGGAAATACACAGGGCGAAGAGCTTCAGCCCCACGCTGATCAGCTCTCTAAGAATAGGGACCCAATCCACTGGATAACAACAAAATACACGTTAAGAGACACTGACATGCATACAGAGCAGTTAATTTTCGACTGGAACGTAACCGCATATCTATATGCTCAATAAAAGTAAAATGAGGTATTGGAGTTAACCAATGCTGTGTGTTACCCAGTGTGTGGATGATGCGGATCATCAGACTAATGCCAAGGAACATGAGTAACCAGCCTCCAGCCCTGAGAGCCCAGGTCAGCATAGCATTGTTATTATGCTCCCTTTCAAACACTTCCTACAAACAAAACAAACAAGCATGTGATCAAGGCAGCATAGAAAAATCAGGAAAAACAAGACATGGTTCAGAGTAGGTACATTTCAGTGATGGCTGAATAGAGGATGTTGTCAGAAGTTATCAGGAAAAAAATCACATCCTTCAAAAAAAAGAAAACCCCACCACCTCACCTCAGCAGTGAGCTCCTCCAGGTAAATTATCTCCAGTGTGTCTCCTGACTTGGTCTTAAAGGGCTTCAGGGTGTCATGACTCTGCATGGCCACAACACTGACCTGTGGGACACCAGGCTCTCAGATCAGTTACAGTACTCTAGTTAGCAATCAGTTGATGACAAGAGTTGTTCCACGGACAGCTCATTTGAAGAGGATTATGGACTTTAGTAGTATTTACAGTGACATAAGGGGTACATGGGGCAGCATTTAGTACACAGTGATTGATGCTAAATAATGACTGATAACAGAGAGTTGAAGACAACTATTCTCCATCGGGAGATGGAAATTTCACAAGTTGACCAACCTGAGGTCAGTATAAAGCACCTGAGCTCTATGTACTCACTGTCTGGGCTGGCCCAGGGTAGGTCCCCTCCCCACTGAGTCCTGCATAGGAGAAGCTCACACGCACGTCTCCCACCTAAACACAACAAATCACCAGAGTTAAGGTCACAATAGAATAGATATGAGTGGCATGAACCTGTACATACCAGCCTTTATGTGAAAAGCTATAGGTTTATGAAGGTGAGTTATTGTGTGAAAAACTGTAGGTTTGTGTTGGTGAGTCTGTAAAAAGCTATACATTTGTGTATGCAAGTAGTTGTGTAAAAAGCTATATGTTTGCGTAGTGAGCCATCATTAGAAAAGCTTTGTTTGAGTGTAAGAGATTGCACGTCTAAACGCAGCTAGCCATTTTCTGATCTTTTGACTATTTTCTGACCAATCAGAACAGCTCTGAAAAGATCTGATTTGGCATTTTGACCTATGAGTGGGGAAAAAAAAAAAATCTGAATTGGGCTGCCTGTTTAAATGCAGCCATTGTGTTGAGAGTGACACTCACCTCTGGTCTGCGGGGATGTTGGGTGTGGTAGAAGTAGTCCTCATCAACCGTGAGAAAGGAGTCAGAATCAGGGGCGGGGAGACCCTTCAGACTCAATGTCTGGAAGTTCTCAATCTGATCCACCAATCCTCAGGAGAAAATAAAACAAATTCATCAATTAACCAATCAATAAATCATTAAGAATATCACTGGGATACAATTCAAAAAGGTTGTTAGACAAGCAATGGAGCTGCTAGCCTGTGTTCTGTAGATACCTTTGGAGAGCGAGAAAGGTCCAACCTGAACATCAGAAGCCACCACTGTTACACTCTCCACTGCCATGGCACTGTTTAAAAAAATAAAAATAAAATTCACCAGCATGTCAGGTACAGAGACGACCAAATACCTCTGTACCAGTTCTTCAACATAATACCTGCTGTAGTTGTGACTGAGAATCAGTGAGATAGAAAGAATGAGACAGAATGAGACAGAAAGGACAAAATAATTGGAGTACCTCGGGTTGATGTGACCAATCTCTTTATCAAAGTTCCTGCTGTTGATAAGCTCTGCCTTCCACTCTGAATCTGAAGAAAGAGTTAGGATAAATTTGAAACACGTGTCGCTGGCATGGCATGCATGTTGCTACTGAAGTAAGTACTATAGTACTTCACTGTGTGTACCACAGAAGGTTGGTGGCACCTTAATTGGAGAGGACGGGCTCATGGGTAATGGCTGGTTTCCATGTGTTTGATGCCATTCCATGCACTCCGTTCCAGCCATTATTGAGCCATCCTCCCCTCAGCAGCCTCCACTGGTCTGTACTCACTGTAGTTGTACGTAGTCTCAGTCTTGGACTCTCCATCCTCGTCATAGTCTCTGAGGAATAGTCACTGGCAGGTTACAAATTCAAATATACACATCTAACACATGTAGCTGCCAAAACACAACCACAGTATTAATTCTGAATGAGTACGAGCTATGGATTCCTTTAAAAATCGTTTTAAGTAGTGAGTGAACGAACAAAAAAAAAAAAAATAGCATGTGCCTGAAAACCAGTTCAGAGACAAAAAGAGTGTTTACAGGCATACTAATAATTCAATATTAAACTGATTACGGCAACAGGCAGAGTATGGCAGTCATGTAAACACCTTACTCTGCGTCAGGTCATAATTGAAGTAAGCATATGCTGATTAAAGCACCTGGATTTCTAGCAATCTTTTAAATGACTAGTTAATGTGAACGCCAAGAGTATATTTGATCTGTGCATGTGTTAGCACCAGACTAACGAGCCTCCCGCTCTTTTGCGCAAGTGAAGTGAGTTTCGGAAAATCTGAAAGTACAGTGCATTCAGGAAGTATTCAGGCCCCTTGACTTTTTCCACATTTTGATACGTTACAGCCTTGCTCTAAAATTAATTTTAAAAAATTCCCCCCTCTCAAATCTACACACAATACCCCATAATGACAAAGCAAAAACAACAGGTTAATAATTTTTAGCACATGTATTAAAAATGTAAAACTGAAATATCACATTTATCGTGTTCTTGGTCACCTCCCTGACCAAGGCCCTTCTCCCCTGATTGATCAGTTTGGCTGGGTGGCCAGCTCCAGGAATTGTGTTGATGGTTCCAAACTTCTTCCATCTAAGAATGATGGAGGCCACTGTGTTCTTGGGGACCTTAAATGCTGCAGACATGTTTTGGTACCCTTCCCCAGATCTGTGCCTCGACACAATCCTGTCGTCTCGGGGGCTCTACGGACAACTCCTTCGACCTCATGGCTTGATTTTTGCTGACATTCACTGTCAACTGTGGGACCTTACATAGACAGGTGTGTGCCTTTCAAAAATCACATCCAATCAATTGATTTTACCCCAGGTTGTCTCCAATCAAGTTGTAGAAACATTTCAAGGACAATCAATGGAAACAAGGATGCACTGGAGCTCAATTTCGAGTCATAGCAAAGGGTCTGAAAACATATATAAATAAGGTATGTTTATTTTTAAACTTTTGCAAAAAATTCTAAAAACCTGTTTTCACTTTGTCATTATGGGGTATTGTGTGTAGATTGATTAAATAAATGTTCATCAATTTTAGAATAAGGTTGTAACATAACAAGTGGTCTGAACACATATGCATCTTCAAAATAGTTCACATACAAACTCTATGTCCGAACTCAGAATCTAACAGGCTTCACAAAAATAATGGTCGCTGTGTGATTGCCGATTTTCGGCATTTATCTAAGTCCCAGCAGGTAGCCTGATTTCAGCTGTATCCATGTTAACAGGATTATTAGGGAAATTGTTCCTTGCAAAGCATGTAAAGGTTTTAATCAAACTATTAATCTGAATATTGACAATAATCATATTATTGTGTGCATGTAAACATACCCAGTGAAGGTCGGTAAAAAGAGATCCGTCAGTAACAGGTAACTGATGAGGAGTGACTGAATGACTGACTGATCCCTAAAGATTGGAAAGCTGCCATAGTCATCCCCCTCATCAAAGGGGGAGACACTCAAGACCCAAACTGTTACAGGCCTATATCTATCCTACCCTGCCTTTCTAAGGTCTTCGAAAGCCAAGTTAAACAGAYCACTGACCATTTCGAATCCCACCGTACCTTCTCCGCTATGCAATCTGGTTTCCGAGCTGGTCACGGGTGCACCTCAGCCACGCTCAAGGTCCTAAACGATATCATAACCGCCATCGATAAAATACAATACTGCACAGCCATATTCATCGACTTGGCCAAGGCTTTCGACTCTGTCAATCACCACATTCTTATCGGCAGACTCGACAGCCTTGGTTTCTCAAATGACTGCCTCGCCTGGTCCACCAACTACTTCTCAGATAGAGTTCAGTGTGCCAAATCGGAGGGCCTGTTGTCCGGACCTCTGGCAGTCTCTATGGGGGTGCCACAGGGTTCAATTATCGGGCCGACTCTTTTCTCTGTATACATCAATGATGTCGCTCTTGCTGCTGGTGATTCTCTGATCCACCTCTACGCAGACGACACCATTTTGTATACTTCTGGCCCTTCTTTGGACACTGTGTTAACAAACCTCCAGATGAGCTTCAATGCCATAACTCTCCTTCCGTGGCCTCCAACTGCTCTTAAATGCAAGTAAAACTAAATGCATGCTCTTCAACCGATCGCTGCCCGCACCTGCCCACCCGACTAGCATCACTAATCTGGACGGTTCTGACTTAGGTATTTGTAGTTGTCCACATATTCTAAGTGTCTGGTTAGACTGTAAACTCTCCTTCCACACTCACATTAAGCATCTCCAATCCAAAATTAAATGTAAAAAAAAATCGGCTTCCTATTTCGCAACAAAGCCTGCTTCACTCATTCTGCCAAACATACCCTCGTAAAACTGACTATCCTGCCGATCCTTGACTTCGGCGCTGTCATTTACAAAATAGCCTCCAACACTCTACTCATCAAATTGGATGCAGTCTATCACAGTGCCACCCGTTTAGTCACGAAAGCCCGATATACTACCCACCACTGCGACCTGTATGATCTCGCCCTCGCTTCATATTCGTCGCCAAACTCACTGGCTCCAGGTCATCTATAAGTCTTTGCTAGGTAAAGCACCGCCTTATCTCAGCTCACCATAGCAGCACCCGTAGTACGCGCTCCAGCAGGTATATTTCACTGGTCACCCCCAAAGCCAATTCCTCCTTTGGCCGCATTTCCTTCCAGTTCTCTGCTGCCAATGACTGGAAAAAATTTGCAAAAATCACTGAAGCTGGAGACTCATATCTCCCTCACTAACTTTAAGCATCAGGTGTCAGAGTAGCTTACAGATCATTGCACCTGTACATAGGCCATCTGTAAATTTCCCACCCAACTACCTCATCTCCATATTGTTATTTATTTTTTTGCTTTTGCACCCCAGTATCTCTACTTGCACATCTATCACTCCAGTGTTAAATTGCTAAATTGTAATTATTTCGCCACTACGGCCTATTTATTGCCTTACCTCCCTAATCTTACTTCATTTGCACACACTGCATATAGACTTTTCTATTGTGTTATTGACTGTATGTTTGTTTATTCCATGTGTAACTCTGCGTTGTTGTTTTGTGTCGCACTGCTTTGCTTTATCTTGGCCAGGTCGCAGTTATATATGAGAACTTGTTCTCAACTGGCCTACCTGGTTAAATAAAGGTGAAATAAATTAATACATTTATGATTGTGTGCACAAGGTTACATCATCATAGTCCTGTCCACCAGTTAGCCCAACCCTACATACAGTGCCTTCAGAAAGTATTCACACCCCTTGACTTTTTCCACACTTCGTGGAAATTGAGATTGTGTCACTGACCGACACAAAATAACCCATAATGTCAAAGTGGAATTATGTTTTTATACATTTTCACAAATTAAAGATAAACTGAAATGTCTTGAGTAAATAAGTATTCAACCCCTTTGTTATGGCAAGCCTAAATAAGTTAAGGAGTAAAAATGTGCTTAACAAGTCACATAATAAGTTGCATGGACTCACTGTGTGCAATAATAGTGTTTAACATGATATTTGAATGACTACCTCACCGCTGTACTCCATACATAAAATTATCTGTAAGGTCCTTCAGTCGTGCAGTGAATTTCTAACAGATTCAATCACAAAGACCAGGGAGGTTTTCCAATGCCTCGCAAAGGGCACCTATTGGTTGATGGGTAAAAATGAAAAAGCAGACATTGAATATCCCTTTGAGCACGGTGAGGTTATTAACTACACTGTCAATGGTGAATCAAAACACCCAGTCACTACAAAGATACAGGTGTCCTTCCTAACTCAGTTGCTGGAGAGGAAGGAAACCGCTCAGGGATTTCACCATAACTCCAATGGTGACTTTAAAACAGTTACAGAGTTGAATGGCTGTGATAGGAGAAAACTGGATGGATCAACAACATTGTAGTTACTCCACAATACTAACCTTAATGACAGAGTGAAAAGAAGGAAGCCTGTACAGTATAACATTATTACAAAACATGCATCCTGTTTGCAATAAGGCACTAAAAAAAATGCAAAGAATGTGTCAAAGAAATGAACTTGATATCCTGAATACAAAGGGTTGGGGCAAATCCAACATCACTGAGTACCACTTATCATATTTTCAAGCATGGTGCTGGCTGCATCATGTTATGGGTCTGCTTGTCATCGGCAAGGGATTTTTTAGGATAAAAATAAAATGGAACAGAGCTAAGCACAGGCAAAATCCTAAAGGAAAACCTGGTTCAGTCTGCTTTCCAACAGACACTGGTAGACAAATTCACTTTTCAGCAGGACAATAACCTAAAAAACACAAGGCCAAATATACGCTGGAGTTGCTTACCAAGACGACATGGAATGTTACTGAATGTCTTAGTTAAAGTTGCACCCCCCCAAAAAAAGTATAAATAAAAATTGCCTTCAAAATCTATAGCGAGACTTGAAAATGGCTAACTTGACAGAGCTTGAAGAATTTTAAAAAGCATAATGTGCAAATCCAGGTGTAAAAACTCTTATTATAGACTTACTCATAAAGACTCACCGCTGCAATCACTGCCAAAGGTGATTCTAACATGCATTAACTCAGGGGTGTGAATACTTATGTCAATTAGATATTTCATTTTTAATACATTTGCCAACATTTCTAGAATTATGTTTTCACTTTGTCATTAGGGAAAGGGGGATATCTAGTCAGTTGTACAACTGAATGCCTTCAACTGAAATGTGTCTTCCGCATTTAACCCAACCCCCTCAATCAGAGAGGTACGGGAGGCTGCCATAATCAACATCCACGTCTTCGGCGCCCGGGGAACAGTGGGTTAACTGCCTTGCTCTGGGGCAGAACGACAGATTTTTACCTTGTCAGCTCGAGGATTCGTTCCAGCAACCTTTTGGTTACTGGCCCAACGCTCTAACCACTAGGCTACCTACCTACACAATGGGGTATGATGTGTAGATGCGTGCATTTTTTATTTATTTAATCCATTTTGAATTCAGGCTGTAACACAACCTAATGTGGAATAAGTCAATGGGGTATGAATAATTTCTGAATGCACTGTACCTACCAGATCATAAGACCCTGACTCACCTGCTCTCGCTGTACTCCACCCACTGATACATCTCCACCTGTCTCTTCAGCTTCACCGCCTGCACCGCCACTCTGTAGTTTGGGTCATGGAGGGGCTAGAGAGGAGAGGGATGGGAGGAGGACGTGATAACAGGTTAAGATCAGGGACCATATCCACAAAGTGACTCAGAGTAGGAGTGCTGATCCTTTAGATCATAATAAATAAGAATATATGGACAGATCCTAGATCAGCAGCACATACTCTGGAATGCTTTGTGGATATGGGCCCAGTTAAAGACATGACAGATCAGAAAGAGGCTTAAGGGAACACTTCTGTAAAGCATTTGAGAAGTAGGAGAACTGTAAATAGTAAGTGGTAGGCCTATATTGGTTTATTATTACCCAAGAGTTACAGCAGCGCTCAGTTGTACCAGCACCGTTTATAGAACTTGGGTCCAGTGATGAGACTGGTAAGGGGAATAGTAATGCATAGTGGTAAGTATTGTAGGCCTATACCTGTAAGGTGCGCAGTGGGCCTGTCAGGTGAACCAGATGGTTGTTGTTATGGTCCAGTGGGCTGGAGTACAGGTGCAGGGGCACCACCTGAGAGAGACCCTCATCCAGGGAGGTAGCCGTTCTCAGGGCCCTTCCCTGTGTGGGAAACCAACTGTTGGACTACTGGAGGCCTATACCTGCCAAATATCCTATTATACACACACTGCACACAACTCAAATAAATGGTTTATTTGAAATGTGCCACCCCATGTAATTGTCATATTCCAGACATCTTTTGTTTCAATTATGCAATATTCTAGAAATGTCCACTGGCATAGACACTTTACTGTGCTGCTACATACACTGTTTGAAACTACTCGCCTCATTGGTGAAGAGGACGTAAAATGAGAGGGCGAACAGTACAACACCAGTAACTGTTCCCCCTGCGGTTTCACTCAGACGCTCCAGGAAGCCGGGCTTGGAACGGCTGGTTGTCCGCGTGTGCTGGTCATGTTCTGCCGCTAACTGTGAGGACAGAAGAAATATGCAGGGCCCGGTTTCCCAAAAGCATTTTAAATATGCACTATGCAGAAATCGCTCCGCCATTTCCTGGTTGCTAACGTTCTAATAAGTCACCCAATTTCAGTTTATCTGAAGAAACAAGCAAGTTTAGAGAATCATTATACCATCCAAAACGCTGACATTTTCCATAATCAAAAATATTTTATTTTCAATTGTCGTGAATTGTCCTGAACCGTCTGTCCATCACTACTCACTTTTAGGGCTGTGTAACGTTAGCTGGATGAAAATGAATATCAGAACGACTGATCAAATGCACGAAATTGCACTGACAAATGGCAAGGCTGGCTATGGTAAGGTTAATAAAGAAATAAAACTTACTGTTGGAGCCGACATTGTCCACGCCCAAACGTGTATCAGCAAAGAGATGAAGTTAAAGAAGTTTGCAGTTGGATATTTAAGTCCTTGATTCAAAATAGACTTGCAAGCATTAGCTGCCCGCTGATACTCAATTGGTCAAGCAAGAGACCTCAACACAATAAAGCAAGAAATTGAAATACGCGTTTCGTGAGGTAAAAGGACATTTGCCGTATTTTCTTGGGGGTGCTGGGAAATGAAGGCAAGCTGTCATGATGTCCCCGCCCAATCTGTCCGCTTGAGATAAGCCCTTTTTTTTGTACGGAGGTCTATGAGAGAATGTCGATTAGAAGTTTCATAATGTTTAGGCTTTTACAAATGTACTGATAAATGCATCCCCGCGGAAATTCTGGCAACTTTGAGAAAAACGACTTAGTTGTTGTGCCTGTTGTCAGTGGTGGAAAACGTACCCAATTTTCATACTTGAGTGAAAGTAAAAATACTGTAATATTCATATGTGTAAACATACTGAATTATAATTGGATGCATTTTACCGCCATATCATACTGTGCTATGATTGGTTAAGACCACCCAAATAGTTAGGTGATGGTCAGTTTGATCCTGGTTGGTGAAAAGTGAACATGCCAGTTATAGCTAGCTAATAAAGAGCTACGTTAAGAAATATCCTGTAGTACTGCATTTTATTATTTTGTACAAAGCGTGCAAAACAAGACATGGTGTCAGAAGTGGGATTTTGACAAAGATCCATGCTGGACACATGGGCATGGAAAAGTGCAAACAGAGAGCACGGGACATTTTGTTTTGGCCCGGAATGTGCAAACAAATAGAGGACATTGTTGGTAAATGCGCCATATGTCTTGAACGACGCCCCTCAAACACCAAAGAGCCAATCTTACCTCACTGTATCCCAGACCGAACCTGGCAGGTCGTGGCAACCGATCTGTTTACCTGGAACAACGAGGACTACATCGTAACAGTGGACTACTACAGCAGATACTTCGAACTCGACAAGCTTCACAGCACCACATCTGCAGCTGTGATACACAAGCTGAAAGCAGCCTTTGCCAGGCATGGCATTGTAGAGACTTTAATATCTGACAATGGGCCCTGTTACAAATCAAATGAGTTTGAATCCTTCACAAAAGCATGGGAGTTCACACATGTCACCACAAGTCCGCATTACCCTCAAAGTAATGGCCTTGCTGAAAAATCAATGCAGATTGCTAAATCACTCATGGATAAAGCAAAAGCAGACAAGAGAGACCCCTATCTCAGTCTCCTTGAATACCGCAACACTCCAGTTGACAACTTCAAATCACCAGTCCAGCTGTTGATGAGCCGCAGACTTCGCTCAATCCTTCCCAGCACCAACCAGCAGCTGCAACCTGAGGTCGTCAGCTACAAGGAAATGCAAGGTATTCCTAGAACCGGGGCGATAAGTGAGTGTGAAGTTGAATCTCCCGAAGAACAATGCCCACCTGGCTTGCCGCGAATTTAGACGCTTGGCGGTCTGAATGTAGAACAGGTTTTTGTGGTCCATCCACACAATGAAGGGGAGAATAGAACCCTCCAGCCAGTGACGCCATTCCTCAAGAGCTAGCTTCACTGCCAGGAGTTCCTAGTTATCGATGTCAAAATTTCTCTGCAGGTGAGAGCTTACGGGAAAGAACACACATGGGTGGAGATACTGATCAGAGGGGGGACGTTGAGACAGAACAGCACCTAACCCAGTGTCGGAGGCATCCACCTCCACAAGGGTCTGGCTGGGTGAGGATCGGAGCGGAAGTGAAGAGGCGCTTGAGTTCCACGAAAGCTGCCTCAGGAGTCCAGTGGAACGGAGTGGAGGTGAGAGTGGTGAGGCGCTGCTAGACGGCTGTAGTTGCAGATGAAAAGTCTAAAAATGTGCAACCCCCAGGAAATGCTTTAGCTGCTTCAGGTTTGAGGGTGCAGGCCACTGACGGCCCCTGACCTTGGCGGGATCCATATGTAACCGTCCCTGTGCAATAATATAACCCAGGAAAGACAGGAAGCATGGAACTCACATTAAGCTTTTCTCCAACAGCCATTGGAGAACATGGCGACTGTTTCTGGTGAGTCAGAGTCCTTAGAAAAAAATCTGAATGTCATCCACATAGACAAATGAAACGTCCAATCACATCCCTCAGTACATCATTGACTAGGCTCTGGAAAACAGTCGGGGCGTTAGTGAGACAAAAAGGCATGATCAAATACTCAGTGTTCAAGTGGTGTATTGGAAGCAGTTTTCCACTAGTCCCCCTCTCTGATGCGGACAAGGTGGTAGGCATTCCGGAGGTCGAGTTTGGTGAACACCGTGGCAATTGGGGTGGGGCAAAAGCAGGAAAGATGAGTGCAAGGGACACTTGTTCTTCACAGTAATGTTATTCAGCCCACGAAAGTCTATGCATGGCCTCAGCGACCCATCCTTTTTCTTTACAAAGAAAAATCCAGCACCTACCGGAGTGGAAGAGGGCCTGATATGTCCTGCAGCCAGGGAATCCTGGATGTACCTCTCCGTAGTCTCCTGCTCGGGGACAGAGGTTACACAACCGGCTACAGGGGAGAGGAGCTCCAGGCTGGAGGTCAACGGCGCAGTCGTACGGACGATGAGGCGGCCGCGACAGGGCGTGGTGCTTGCTGAACACAGGAGCTAGATCGTGATACTCGAGAGGAACTGATGACAGGTCCAAAGGTTCAGGAATGGACTGGGGCACAGACAAGGCAGGGGCAGGGGCAAGGGCAGAACAAAGACAATTTGAGTGACAAAATTAACTCCAAGTGGTTACCTTTCCGGTGGTCCAGTCGATCTGTAGTTTGAGCAGCTTTAACCAAGGATGGCCAAGAACCAGGTGAGAGTGAGGGCAGTCGATTATGTGGAGACTGGTCCTTTCCTGGTGATTCCCAGAGAGACGCAGGATGACAGGGACAGTTCTCTCAGACACAGGCGAGGAGCTGTCCGTTGAGTGTTGGCATCGAGGGGTGAAGCGAGTGGAACAGTGTCCAGGCCCAACTGGATAACGATACCTCAGTCCAGGAAACTCTCGACGGTGCCCGAGTCGATGAGGGCAGGCAGAGAAAATGCCTGACTCTGCCACACAAGGGTGCAATCTAGCAAGGGTCTGGGGGAGATGGGCTGGCGATTTGGCTCAACAGTATATCCCCCACAACTGCCGAGCCACTTCCTTTTGCTGGCCACCAGGAACAAGTGGAGACGAAGTGACCAACCTGGCCACAGTATAGGCAGCATCTAGTGCTGATTCACCGCTGCCTCAGGTGAGAGACGGGCCCGGCCGAGCTACATGGGTTCAGGTTCTGGAAGAGACTTGGGAAGGGAGGCAGTCGGAGGAAGAGAACCAAGCAAAGAAGCAGATGTAGCATACAACCCTACCTGCCCTCTACCTCCGACGCTCACGAAGACGGTTGTTGATGGCGAGAGAGATGAGCTCCTTAAGTCCATCAGGCTCATCCCTGGACACAAACCTACCCTTGGTCTCAGTGAGAGCTTGCTGGAATGCTCCCTGAAGGGCCTCCTCATTACAGCCGCTCTGGAGAGGATGCGAAACGCGATCAGCGACACTATGGGAACCTTTATGGAGGGACAGGAGTCGCTTAGCGCCATCCTTACCACAGACAGGGTGGTCGAAGACTCTCCTCAGTGAAGCTGGAGTAGGAGGAGCAGATGGGGGACTGTCTCCACGGAGGCTGCTGAACAGGAAGGACATTTTGGCCCATTCGCTAGCATAAGCGTAGGGCTGTTGCTCGTATACTAGTGAACATTGTACCAAAAAGGCTTTGCAAGCTCCGAGGTTGCCATCGTAACGCTCAGGGTCCGGAACAAACGGCTCACAGGRCAGAGGGACTCTGGGCTGGTTGCGAGAGCTGGGTGAAGGTTCGGCCCTGCAGGTCCGAAAGGCTCCGTGAAAACTCGACAAGCTTGACAAGCTCCAGAAGGGTATTCAGAGCTTGGTCATGTTGCTCGAGCTGGGCACCTTGGCTGGTGAGGGTTTGGTGGAGAGGATCTGAGTCTGCTGGGTTCATATCTTGGCCAGATCGTATTATTACACGGAGCGGAGCAGGTGAACCCGAGAGCAGACTCCGACAAGGAGACTGGAATAAGTTAACCATTGTATTTATTGAAAAACGGGGAAGATGGGGTGCAGGCCAGGGAAAGCTCGGGCAGGTTGCAGGGAACAAGGTGCTGAGACAGAGGCTGGAGCAAGGGGAGTTGGGGCTGGGTAAGCAGGTCCGGAGAGGAATCCAAGGAAGCAGTAGAGTGGGGGGTGGGGGTCCAGGACAGGGTAGAGAAACTGACGAGATGTGGGACTGGACACAGGGACCAGAGTCAAAGTGGACAGAACTGTAGCAGAGAAGAAAACAGCATCAGGCAAGGGAAACCAGGCACAACACAAAAACATGATCTATTCAGGACCAAACGGCTAAAAATGCAGACGGGCTGAGCAGAGGTTACGATCCGGAAGTGGCAAGGCTGAGTATATGTAGAGGTCTTGATTATGGAACAGGTTGCAGCTGGTGGGGATCTGCACTGCCTCCAGCACACCTGTCTCCGCCCACACACACACACACACACACACACACACACACACACACACACACACATACACACACACACACACACACACACACACACACACACACACACACAGGGAGACAGAGAAAGAGGGAGAGAGCATTGGGGGAGTGGCGGCAGGTTAGGGAGACACAGGATGAGCAGTAGAGAGCGTGGCAGGCACAGATGTAACACTGATCCTGTTCAAAACAACAAGTGCCTCACCACTTACAAACACAAATTTACAGAGAGGATCTATCCATACTTTCACTGGACTGAGGGTATACCACAACATTTCAATGCTTAACCAAGCTTAAGTGAATGAGGGAGTTTTTACAATTTGTGTCTCCACAAAAGAAACACAGATTATTTTTTATATTTTGACTTGAACGTTCTTCAGCTGATATATTTTTTGTCGTTGTGTTTTTTACTGTACCTTGCTGTTGAACTGCAGAACAGAGTATATTCAGTTGTTTAAATTTTTTGGGAGCTTTAAGTGTCAAATGTTTGTGGCAAGAAATTATATTAAATAACAGGTTTGGGCATGTCATGGAATATGATTTGAATTTGAACATGATTCCATTGATTTTGGTGATTTATTATTGAGACACACAGAGATAAAGTTCAGTGCCTGTCTAATTACTTGTCGTGTCTGTGACGCTTGAGAGGATTATCATGACGGGGAAGACATGATAATGAGGTGTAGATGGAGAGAGTGAATCACACACACAGCCATACTTAACCATACTGGTGCTCATTGGTAGCAGAGGGACTTGGCCCTGGGCACTGATCAGTCACCATGCAGGAGTTTGATATCATAGTTTTGGGTACAGGACTGAAGGTAAGAGAAACTCACATTCCCTCACACATATTTAGTTTTGCTCTCTGAACTACCCAATAAAGATACCATAAAGACTTAATACTATAAAAACACTTACAATCGTACGCGTGGCAATTTATTCATATGTAGGGACATAAAAAAAAAATATATATAGGTTTTTCATGGTGTTAATGTGTATCATTGATTAATGTATCATGGACTGTACTTGCCAGGTTTTTGTCAGAATTTGAGTATAGAAGAAACACAGTGAATTCTATCAGCATGAAAGAATAAAGAAACGGAAGTCAGAGAATTTAGAGATGAGGTACATAGAACACAGTGGAGGCTGTTGAGGGGAGGACAGCTCATAATAATGGCTGGAACAGCACGAATGGAATGGCATCAAACCACGTGTTTGATGTATTTGATACCATTCCACTGATTCCGCTCCAGCCATTACCACCAGCCTGTCCTCCCCAATTAAGATGCCACCAACCTCCTGTGATAGAACAGTATTATTATATACAGTCGCTAGTGAAAGTCTACACACCCCTTGCACAGTCTTCACATTTGCTGCCTTAAAAATTAAATCTAAAAGGATGACATTTTTTTTAAATCCTACAATCTACACAACCGACTTCACATTTTCAAAGTGAAACAAAGATTCTACCAAACTTGCACAACTCCTTGGGCAACATACAGGTAGCTCCCAAAATAAAGGAAACACAGGTAAACTGGGTATACAAAGTACATTGAAAGCAGGTGCTTCCACATATGTGTGGTTTTCTGATTTAGATGAGCAATTAACATCCCATCATGCTTAGGGTAATGTCTAAAAATGCAGAAACATACAACTCTATTACCTGGGCTTTGCTCTTTTCATATTTATTTTGATCCGAACAAACTCCCCAGTCCCTGCCGGTGACAAGCATACCCTTAACATGATGCTGCCACCACAATACTTGAAAATACAAATGGATCAACAACACTGAATTCACTCCACATTCTCAACCAAATTTACAGAGTTTAAGCAATTTTGACAAAAACTATGTATACATGTTGCCCTAAGAGTTGTGTAAAGTTGGTAGAATCTTATTAAAAATGTTTCACAGCTGTAATGGTTGCCAAATGTGCTTCCCCCAAATATTAACTCTGGGGTGTGAAGACCTAAGCAATTGAGACATCTCCATTAATATTTTTTTCAATTAATTTGGAAAATAGTCTATAACTTTCTTACACTTTAAAATGTGGAGTAGGTGTTATAGATCTGTCGGAAAAACATCAACTGTAATCCCAAAATGTGAAGAGGGGTGTGTGTAGACTTTCACAAAATATTGTATATTTATGGTACCATGGACAAAGTAATAATGATTAAATATAATACCTACCACTTTTGATCACATTTCTTTAAAATATAATATTTTACTTCAGTTCAATGCTATGTGTTTCATGTGTATTTTCTATAACATCAAGTGTCATAAATGTGTATTAATGAATGAATTAACCTACACACACACACGCACACAAACACACAAGCACACAGGTGATCCCTGGGCTCTCGAGGAACGTTCAAAGCCTTGCAGGCTGTCTAAGGAATTAGCATGATCATTTACCTGTCTACTGGAGCGCAGGTAGCCTAGCGGTTAAGAGCAATGGGCCAGTAACCAGAAAGTTACTGGTTTGAATCCCAGAACCAACAAGGTGAAAAATCAGTTGATGTGCCCTTCAGCAAGGCACTTAACCCTAATTGCTCTGGATATGAATAGCTCTGACTCTATCTCCCTCAGGAATGTATTCTCTCTGGCTTGATGTCAGTGGGTGGAAAGAAGGTCCTTCACATTGACCGCAACCCTTACTATGGTGGAGAGAGTGCCTCTATCGCCTCCCTAGAAGAGGTTTGTATGAACGCATGCACAAACACACAAACATACAAAGCACTGAAGGGTTATTGTATAGTGTTAATTAGAGTGACTGTATTTTGTAGCTATATAAGAGGTTTCAGGTTCCATGTCCAGCTAAGCCAATGGGACGTGAGAGGGACTGGAATGTGGACCTTATTCCCAAATTTCTACTTGCCAGTGGTGAGGACTATGGTTAATATTATGTACATCTGTCTTGTCATCATACGTCTAATATGAATGTGAACGTGTTTGACTGTGTGTCAAGGTCAGAGTTCATTCATATTGTTTTAACCTGTGTTTGTGTGTTTGTTCAGGTCAGCTGGTTAAAATGCTGGTGTACACCAAGGTAACTCGGTATCTGGACTTTAAGGTGGTGGAGGGCAGCTATGTGTACAGGGCTGGTAAAGTCCACAAGGTCCCTTCAACTGAGGCAGAAGCCCTAGCTTCAGGTAACGCATACCCATCAAAATAAACAATATTTGTAACTTACAAATCCTGTGTTTCCGAATCATTGATTCTAAACAAAGGATTGCCGCATAACAGTCAAAGCCAACTGAAATTCATGGACATRACAAATTGATTAACTTGATTTCAAATACATACAATCATTCAAGGTCTCAAACAGTGGTTGTAACATGGTGCTGTGTTTCAGATCTGATGGGGATGTTTGACAAGCGCAGGTTCAGGAAGCTTCTTCTGTTCATTCTGAACTTTGAGGAGAGAGACCCGCGGACCTACCAGGACATGGACCCCAACAGGACCAGCATGAGGGAGCTGTTCCGCCACTTCGACCTGGGACCAGACATCATGGAGTTCACTGGTCACGCCATGGCCCTGTACCGCAGTGATGAGTCAGTACAAATATTACACAGACAGTCAGAAAGACGGACACACACACACCTATCTCAATGGTTGTGTCCCTGTCTCCACAGTTACTTGGACCAGCCGTGCATCCAGACCATCAGACGGATCAAGTTGTACTCTGAGTCTCTGGCTCGGTATAACTTCAGTCCGTACCTCTATCCACTGTATGGACTAGGGGAATTACCTCAGGGCTTTGCCAGGTAACATAAACACACTCGTAAAGGTACTCAAGAATGCATAAATACATTAACTTAAAAAAAAAGTATGGTATTGAACATGGCCGCAATGTAAACCCTTACTATTCCTGTGTGTCTCAGGTTAAGTGCAGTGCATGGAGGGTCCTACATGTTAAACAAAGGAGTGGAGGAGATTGTGATGGACAAGGGCAAAGTGGTAGCAGTGAAATCTGAGGGAGCGGTGAGTGGCTGGTGAAGTAGAGAGTGGATAAGAGCGAGCGAGAGAGTTGAAGAGGGAATGAATGAATGAGAAATGGTCGAGCATGAACCGGAACATGGGCTGAATATCAGTGTAGTAAATTAGTAGTTGGACCTAATCTTTCTATCTTCTTTCACTTCCTCTTTGTGAAGCTGTTCCGCTGTAAACAGCTGATCTGTGACCCCAGCTACGTGCCCAACCGGGTGAAGAAGGTGGGCCGGGTCATTCGGGTCATCTGTTTACTGAATCATCCAATCAAAAACACCCATGATGCCAACTCCTGTCAAATCATTATCCCTCAAACACAAGTCCACAGGAAATCAGGTATGACATCACAGATAAACCAGATATACACAAGAAGTTAGACAAAGGCCTAGGACCCCATATACCAAACAGGGAAAATATGATTGCAGTATTTTAGCCTTGGGATGAATCAAAAATGGACCCTCTTTGTTTTTCAGATATCTATGTCTGTATGGTGTCCTACGCTCACAATGTGGCATCAGAGGGGATGTATATCGCTATGGTGAGCACCACTGTAGAGACCAGTAACCCAGAGAAGGAAGTGCAGCCTGGGTTAGAACTGCTAGAGCCCATTCAGCAGAAGTAAGTTCCACACAACCTACTGCAGACTTTTACATCCAGAGCCATTTGTCTATTGTAATGATGCAAGGCTAATGTCAGACATACAAAAACAGTTCACTAAAGACTGAATGTGATTGGTCTACAGATTTGTTTCTATCAGCAACATGATGGTCCCCATTGACGATGGAAGGAACAGTCAAGTAAGGGTCGATACCTTCAATATATTGTAGCACCGTCAACCTCACAGCTAGCGTCCTCACTGAGATGTTCAGTTCACTTGGTGTAATGGCTGAGGTRTTGGGATTACAGTTGCTGGATCTGGGTTCGAGTCCCAGTTGAGGCTACCGACTGAATGCACTGTAATATAGAAACATGTGTTCATATTTCTTGGCCATTGGTTTGTACCAGGATTATAAATTGTGGAGTCTCTGGGTTTTGTTCATTGTGATCCTGACTCCCTTTTTCAGATCTTTGTGTCTCGCTCCTATGATGCCACGGCACACTTTGAGACGGAGTGTGAGGACATCAAGGATATGTATCGCCGCATCACAGGATCAGAATTCATCTTCGGTGACTTACGCAGAGACTGTGGTGGTGGTGATGATGATGACGAGGACTAAGCGACACTAAGTGGAGTTGCTACCATTTTTGTCTTGAGTGGCTCAGTTGACAGAGCATAGTCCTTGCAACACCAGGATCCTGGGTTCAATTCCCTCTAGGGCGGGCCACCCATACAAAAATGTATGCACACTCATGTAATAACGTCAGCAAATATGACATTACTATTATATTGCGGCTGTCTAAAATGTCCTTGTTTTTACAGTTTTTTTAAGCAACCCTTCGATTCGCCTCTTGTATCTCCCAGAATGCCCAGCTTCACAGCTAATCTATCAATCCTATTTATCATGTGCTTTGTGGTAGATGCTCTCATACTCTGATGGCATTGAGACTGGAGAGTGGTAAAGCTAAATAACTCAGTTGATTTAATACCCTGTCTAATAAACACCACACTTTATTTGACTGTGGTAAATGTAAAATGTGGCCTGAGATTGTGTTTAGTGTGTGAATGAATGAATGACCATGTGTTTGTGTGAAGTAGAACTGGATGGATGATGCTAAATGCATCAGAGCAGAGTAATTAGGGATACCCTTACCCAACAGATTAACTCCAAGAAGGACAAAGCCGCYGGAGTTGCGTTATGTTCTATTCTGAGACAGATAAAGCGGTGGTTCAGAGAGATGGGGGTGGAAGCCAAACGGATAGACAGACAATGAGATTAGAGAGGTTTACTAATCTCAGTGAAGGACAGTCACCTTGGGTAGATTACATACACATACTCCCATATGCTTTCACTGACAATTAAATAAATACAAAACATATTGTTTATTGCGTCATTGGTAGCTGGCCTTATGTATTTACCATGATACAGATATATGAAACACTAAATAACACTCCCACCAAATCATATCCTTCAATATTCATCAGAAATCCTGTTCTCTTTTTCATTTACACATTTCATAACCAACCAACCCCCCCCTTCCCCTCTGTGGGGAATGGTCACACAAGTACAAAGTTTGCAAATGCTAAAAAACATAATGAGGACAGATTTATCCAGATCATCCATCCCAGTGGTGAAAGTAGTTCCTCTTTTCCATCGAGACCTCCTTCTGTCGTTTTTGTTGTTGCTATTCCAGCTCCGTGCTGATTGGAGGAGGAATCAGACCTGCCGCCACCACTCGCCGTTCACTGCTCAGGAAGTTAAAGGTTGCACAAGCGTTTGGCTGAGGAAGGTAAAGGGATGAGTGTCAGAGAGAAAGAGAGAGGAAAAAATGCTAAATTATAACTGCCCTTCACCTTATTCTATAGGCAGGGGCTTCCCATGTCTGTGTATGGATGGATAGCTACTTTCCAGGAGGTGGCACACAGTAACTTGATGTGAGAGAAATCTCAAGAGGACATTCTGAACCAGGCTTGTGCAAACCGGCCTATGAATGCTCAAGCACTGAAATATATTGCACAAGCCCAATCCTTCTACTGTAGACAGATGCCAGGTGAGGTCAGGTGCCCCTACCGTGTCCTGCACCTCCACAGCGATGCCTTTGCTCTTGAGGAGGGCCAGGACTTTGGGGTCAATCCGTTCTGACCGACCCCCTGTGCCCAGGACCAGAATCTCTGTGGATACAAAACATTCATGAGACACATCATGGTCATACACAATCATTAAGTTGTTCAGGTGATAACACTGTACAATCATCATCATAGTCAAGCTCTGACGATCAAACATGAACTGGCAACTATTTAAGAGGGGGCCCATCCCAACAACACTCCAACTGTAGTCTTATCTCTCTCACACACACACCCTTGCCCACGAAGGTTCTGGACTCAGGCTGGGCCATGATAAAACCAATAGGGGATCACTCAGTTGTTGCCCAGCAACAGAGACTGATAGAAATACAAGGAGGTGACTAATCGGAAGGTATAAATATATGCTTGCATGAATTGCATGGGTGCTATGCAGCTGTAGCCTCCAGTTTGGGTGGAATAAATCTAGTCTGAGCTTCCTCTGGTGTCCAACTGGATTTGTACCAGAACCTAAACAGCATCTTGCATGAGTTTGTACATTCATAAATTAGAGTATGTGACTTTCTGTCTATCCTCATAACTCATATCAGCGTGACTAAAGTATAATTGAATTATCTCACCAATTCGAGGTTCCAGCATGTGGAAAAGGGCCATGCTCTCTACAGTGATGTCTTTATAGCTGCCTACCTGCAGGGGGCGACAGATGAGTAGCCAAAAGGACAATCAACATAATACACTGTTACATCTCATATTCTACTCATCATCACTCCTCATTTAGCCAGTTAAATATCTCACTCTCACACAGCACTCAACAGTATTACAGGGAGCAGGTAAACTGAAGAGAGATGAAAAAAATAGAACCATCATAAAAGGTTGACTTCTGGTGGGGATTAGAGGAATGGTAAAAAAATAAAAAAAATAAAAAACGTTTTCCTACATTCCATTGGAGGATGGCTGGAGGTAGCACGGCACATGGCCCGAAAACACGGTTCCCATCGATGTTGAACCCTCTGGGGCTGTAGCTGTGGATCATTGCTCCAGCTCCTGGTTCTTTTTGCATGACAGACACTGTGGTACGCTGGTACATCTCATCATCACTGGGACCAAGCCTGTGGGCGCGAGATAGAAAGGGGCTGGAGAAGAAGGAGAGACATTAAGTTGCCTTTCCATCACATACTGTACCTGGCTAGTGGCTACAACTGGATGGCGTGGGATAGGGACATCAGACCTAGTTGATGTCTAAAAACGTTTGACAAACTTTGATATTGGGGTTGACTTTACCTTCAAACATGTATTGGGAGGCCATAGCCATTTTTTTWATCAGATTTGATTAAATGGGTCTCTCTGTATTATGAAATAGGTCTCTCTGTACCTAGCAAGATGTAATAACCATAGAATTGGTATATTCTGCCTGGGATGTATCTCAAGTAGCAAGCTTTGACAGCAGCATCTACCAAAAGCTAAGTAGCCAGTCAGGGGGTAGATATGTCAAATTGTGTAGCTAGTAGCATTTAGCACTAACACATTGTCGTTTCTATTATCTAGATGTCTCGTTTCTCAGCATTACTGTACCTTGTGAACGCGGCTGGTGTCAGAGGGCTGAGCCGAAGACCCTGTGAAGATCTGTGGAGAAACAGTCGTGCACACATAGTGACAGCCATGTTGTTGACAGTTATGTACTTAATGCCCGTTGGAACCAAATACATTAAAACCAGGGTGGGAACTAATTATGTGTAGCACAACGTTTGGTTCTTCCGTTTGGGTACATCCGGTTATTTTATAACGTAACGGGTCTTGTGTAGATACATTCTAGAAATCAGTGATTAATTGTATCAATGGCAGAGGAGGATGATTACATGCATGTGGTAAAAATAAAAAAATWAACATTATAAAGCACATAAAAAAAAGTATATATTTCTAATCTGGAAATAGTTTCCAATCATGTCCTTCACTGGAACATGATAGGATGGACAGTCATAATTATGGCCCTATATCTGATGCACATGTGAAGCAAGTTTGCATACGTTGGATTTATATTGCAAAACAACAACAACAACAAAGAACGATAGGACGAGAAGCCTCCTCCGACAGCTCTGCCATTGATGAATTCGCCTGACTTCCAAAGAGGCGTGCCCGCTTGTGTGTTGTTCTGCGTGGGTGCGTGCGCGCCCCCTACTGTGTTTACGGGACAAGCTTGAAACGGTCAAGTCGCAAATTGGATTTTACAATGTAAATAGAAAGCAGGAGAATCATTCGCGAAGTCGTAAATATCTATTTAAAATTACCTAAGACTGGGTACATCAGTTATTTACTGAACTAGCTAATTGTGCATTTGCTGAAACAGTCATATCGGTGTTTTTAGGAATTACAACTGGTTTAAAACAGAATAAATATGTATCGGTCTCTGTATGCTTTCCGATCCGCGGAGCCCAACTCGCTCCACTTCGGGGCCGGGGAGGGCTTTCTGATCCTGGAACGCAGCAACAAACACTGGTGGCTCGGCTCGCGCTGCAGTTCGGGCGAAACCGGCTACGTTCCCGCTTCTTACATCGAAAGGATTCAGGTATGTTTAACGGATTTTTCACTTTCTCGATTAGTGAAAGTGGGACGTGGATTTTGACAAGCAGGTCCTCCATGCTAGCTTGTTAGCATGATAAAAGAGTGGACCACAGAGAATTGAACGAGGAGGCGAGGTCCAATTGGTGCGTGCATTCCAATAGACCTCACTGCAGTTACTTTTGTGGCTTTCAAGTGACGGTTCTCCCTGAATGGGAGACATGAGACAGATCATTTTGCTCTACTGCATTGCCTGTGCCTCAGTTGTTTCTCATGAATCAAATCAAATTGTATTGGTCACATACACATATTTAGCAGATTTTATTGCGGGTGTAGCGAAATGCTTGTGTTCCTACCTTGAACAGTGCAGTAATATCTAACAAATCATAACAATACACACAMATCTAAAAGTAAAAGAATGGAATTAAGAAATATATAAATATTAGGACGAGTAATGCCGGAGTGGCATTGACTAAAATACAGTACAATAGAATACAGTACATACATATGAAATGAGTAAAGCAGAATGTAAACATTATCATACTAGACTTTTTGCTGTATTATTAAACAGTATTTTCCACATTCAATACGCTATGCTAACGTTTACATGTTAACAAAAATATGTTTAGAATAAATCAAAATGTTTCAAATGGGTTMATGAGAGAGGCTCAGAGAGGCTTGGCAAGTTCGCAATGCCATCTGGGTGTGCACCGCAGGGGTCGTTGCGACATAAGCCAAAATTGTATGAAAATGTGGCGCAGCGTCTATCATTTGTGTGTCACGCGCATCTCAGATCTCGTGACTGATGTGAGATTAGAGCAAGTACAGTACATATGATATATTGCTAAACACAAATACAACTGTAATCAAATGTCTTATGCTTTCTATGGAGATAGGGAATTAACTGTGCCAAATATAGGTCAGTTAGGAAGTTGTAATAGTAGAATGCACAAGGTGCAATTTCGAATTTGGATTTTGCATCATCAGTTCCTCTTCTCATGTTAGTTGTTGCATACCTTAGAGAGCTATTTATAAGTTGTCAGAAATGTCCAGATCAACTAGCCCATGTCAGCTAATGTTTTTTTTATTTAGGTTTTTTAGCCCATAGATAWKGTTGTAATTTTTTGGTCACTCATATCACATGAGACATGGCAAAATGTATAGAATTGCAAGAAATGTAGCTTTAAAACTGCAACATTTTCTTTGTACCCCATGACAAAATGTGTAGAATTGCAGCAAATAAGCTTTAAACCTGCAAAATGTTCTCCACTAACAAGAGAGGTGTGAACATTTTGTGGCATGAACAGTGCTTGTGCCCATAAAAATAGACCTGGCACGTGCGCGGCAGGTGGGGCGTGAGATGTTCCCCAATGCTGGAAGGGGGGCCCCAAGTGAAAAAGTTTGTGAACCCCTGAGTTAGAGCTATGCTTAGATTGTGACAGAATACAGCTACTCTTACAGATTCATGCATGCATCCATTAGCCTGAGATGTACTCTTAAGGAGCCTACCGTTTCTCCTTAAAAAACTGAATTTTAGGACCCCTTTAGGTATAAAAAAAAAACGACTACTGTAGCCAGTAGAAACGCATTGAATAACACATTCATAAATGGCTCAGTAAATATTTACGTTTTTTCAGATACATATTTAACCTCTTATTTTTGTGGACACAAACCTACCTCCATACTTCCATTMATTTGTATGGGTTACCTTTAGACGAGTCTCGTGACACTGAAAACGGAGACCACCACCGTGAGAGTGTCTCCTTTCCACATTGGAGTCATATTTAGGGTTGCAAAGGGTCGGAAACTATCCGGTAAATTTCCGGTAAATTAAGCCCAGGAATTTTGCTTAAATTCATCAAAAAAAGTTAGCTCATAGCTGTGAACCTTTTTTTTTGTGGGATACACATAAGGCAATTCTAGGTCTTGGGGTATATTTTGGTTAAACTATCCCCAATTCAATGGAATTGCAACCCTCTGCATGCGCAGTGCACTCTTCCATCACATGTACAGTTGATTCTCAAGATCTTGCACATTAATGAGATGCTATTGAGCCCACACTACTACACTGTCTGAGCCAAGGACTACATGCTTTCTGGTAAGTTTTCATTACAAGACTGGGTGGGGTAAATATATTTATGACATACATAATTTTTTGTTAACTAGTAAATAGTAGCCTACAGCAAAGTGTGTTTAAATAATTTCTAGCTTGTTAACAACTTCTGCTAGTTGGTTTCTGCTACMATGTGGGTTTTTAGCTTGCTTGAGCCTGCTAACTGAGGAGTGTTAATTCACCTGTTTCCATACATGTTTCATTTTAAAACATTTATYTTACAAAGGAGTTGTTTAATCCAACTGCTAACTATTTATCTGTACATGGAATTGTATTAGCTTTTTTTTCTTTTTCTTTTCTTACAAATGTTTTCCTAATCTTTACAGGAAAATGCCACAGGCACTATSTGATGTGTGGAGACATTTCACTGCAGCTAATGTAGAAGGAAAAGCTGTGTACATTTGCAAATAATGCGCCAAATCATATGTGAAGAATGGAACACATCTGGCCAAGTGCATAAAGTTCCATCAGCACTCACAACAAGCAACCTCTGACAAAAGTCCCTCTACTTCTATTCGTGGTGAAAATGATGAATCAGACACATTATCGATAGCAACAGCTCATGGTCCTCCTGGAATCAGAAGTTTTTTTGACTCAATGGAGGAATGTGGTCAGAGAAATGCGAATKAATGTCTTRCTCGAGCTGTGTATGCAACTGGTTCACCTCTGATGCTCACAGGCAATGTGTATTGGAAGAGATTTCTGAATGTTCTTCACCCAGCATACACCCCTCCCAACCATGCTTGCTTTATCTACTTATTTGCTGGATGCAGAGTTCAACAGAGTTCAAGTGAAGGTCAAGCAAATCATAGAGAAAGYAGACTGTATTGCAATCATCTCTGATGGGTGGTCGAATGTTCGTGGGCAAGGAATAATKAACTACATCATCTCCACCCCATCAACCAGTATTCTACAAGAGCACAGACACAAGGGACAACAGACACACTGGTCTCTACATTGCAGATGAGCTGAAGGCAGTTATCAATGACCTTGAACCACAGAAGGTATTTGTACTGGTGATAGACAATGCTGTGAACATGAAGGCTGTTTGGTCTAAAGTGTAGGAGTCCTTCCTACCATCACATCACACCCATTGGCTGTGCTGCTCATGCATTGAATCTGCTCCTCAAGGACATCGTGGCACTGAAAACAATGGACACTCTACAAGAGAGCCAAGGAAATGCTTATGTATRTGAAGGGTCATCAAGTTATAGCACCAAAGTGAGAAGAATAAGAGCACCACATTGAAGCTGCCCAGCAACAACCATTKGGGTGGTGTTGTCATCATGTTTGACAGTCTCCTGGAGGGGAAGGAGTCTCTCCAAGAAATGGCCATATCACAGTCTGCTGATATGGACAGCCCCATCAAGAGGATCCTTCTGGATGATGTATTTTGTGAGAGAGTGGGAAGCARCCTGAAACTCCTGAAACCTATWGTAGTAGCCATTGCACGGATTGAGGGAGACAATGCCATCCTGTCTGATGTTTAGACTCTACTCTGTAAGAGAAGAAATCTGYACTGCCCTGCCCACTTCACTGTTGCTCCAAGCAGAGGAAACTGCAGTTCTGAAATACGGCAAAAAGCATCAAGACTTCTGCCTGAAGCCCATACACGCCGCAGCATACATGTTGGACACCAAGTATGCTGGCAAGAGCATCCTGTCTGGTGCAGAGATCAACAAGGCCATCACTATCGTGTCTTGCCTCCTTGGCCTGGATAAGGGCAAGGTTCTTGGCAGTCTGGCRAAGTACACTTCCAAGCAAGGGCTTTGGTATGGAGATGCAATATGGCAGTCGTGCCAACATATCTCATCAGCCACCTGGTGAAAGGGACTTTGTGGATCTGAGTCTCTTTCCCCTGTTGCCTCTATCATCCTCTAAATCCCACCAACATCAGCCGCTTCAGAGCGCAACTGGTCCTTGTTTGGGAACACACACACCAAAGCACGCAACAGGCTGACTAATACAAGGGTTGAAAATTGGTGGGCATCCGGGCAAATTTTAGGCTTTTTGAGCCTGACAACGAGCCATCCTCAACAAGGTTGGAAAGTGACAGTGAAGATGAGGCCTCAGAGTCTGATGTTCAAGAGGTGGACTTTGAGGAGGTCCAGGGAGAATACATGAAAGCCTGAGAGGAAGACAACCAAAGCTTTAGTTTCTAGACTATCATTTTACAGAACTTTGTTGAAAACGTTTTTGGGAGCTGCGATGGATCATTCAATATTCCMTTTCTTTTGTTGTTTAGTGAAATCATCCCATGTGAAGAGTCAACTAATTTAATTAAAGTTAAATTCGTAAAACAAAAATTGGAATCATTGAGTTTATAAACCCTCCAAACAAACATGGTCTCTTTTTTTGCTTTCCTGAGTAAGGTAGGTGTTTCAGCCTAGCTCAGTGCTTTCCATGGTTGTGGAGCAGCCAGCGGAAAATAAGGAGCGTAGGGGTTGGTAATGCTCTCTAGATGCACCGTGATTGGCTCAGTGTTCTGTCACTCATGGGGACACTACCTCACTGCCAAATCTAAGGGTAGACCTCGAAAATTCARGCCCCTTGGGTGCTGCCATAGAGTTACATTAGAGGTGACCATCCAAGAAGGCTCAAGGTAATTGGCSACATAAAATGTCAAATCATGTTATCTACAGTAGCTTTGATTGGACTGATGTTAACATCATACTTTCAAAATCTTAGCTAGCAGTCRTCATTATGAGTCAAGTCRACAATCTATTGGCAAATCCTTTTTAATCCTTGTCATATGAAGAGAAATTATAGATAAAACGCATCAGTGCTCATCGGCCCTTGGACATAAACATTACACAATAAGTTGAAAATCGCAAATTGAGTGGTTTGTAAGGAATCAGAGGCTAACTGCAATCACTAGCCTGCTATTCAGTGGAGTGGATGTGTAGTCCCAATTCTGGGTTTAAGGGTCTCTTTTCCAAGTTTAAAATGCTAAACATTCAGCATTGGCCATGCTGTCAATCCAGCATGATTTCAGCCGCGCTCAAAACAACTGAACTGAGAAATCTGATTACAGCGAATTCAAGACAACTGGGAACTCGGGGAAAAAACTAGCTCCGACTGGGAAAGTACGTTTTGAATGGTCATCCAACTCAGAATTGTAAATCGGGAGCTCGGGCCTCTTTCTAGAGCTACGACCTGAAGATCACTGACGTCATCCTGATTCGACCTTATTTTTTTCCGAGTTCCCACCCAAAAATCCAGAGAATGCCAGACTTTGATGACAAAGTTAGATGACAAAATTTGCCCACGAAGGACCGCTGCGCCACCGTCCTGTTCAAGTAAGCACAGCACAACAAGGTGAGTCCAAAAATGTTTTGTATGCTGCTGCATAAATTATGTCATATGCCAGGGAGATATGTATACTGTAGCTAAGAAAGTAATACTACTTAATTCCGCCTGCTGTTCAGACTTGGTGGTGCACATGTAGCCTATAACCTGTTTTAGGGAAATGTAATCATTGAATATTGAAAGAGCTTTCATTGTCTGCTTATATGCCCACTTTATTTATCCTTTGGTTCTGACTTGGTGTACAGGGAGAACACTGTAAGAACACCCGATGTTCTGAATTCTGTTGCTGTACATTTCAAAAGTGCTGAACAAATAGATATATTGACTACGTCCCTCCTAGCTCGCTCATTAATGTCTTAATCAAAGTTATGTGTTGCCTCTTATCCGCTCATCGTTCTCTTATGCCATAGTTTGTACATCTCAATTGTCAGTAGAAACCACATTTGTTTAAGCAAGTCAGTCATATCAGCTATGTTAAAAAAAAAAAGTAAATTAGTCTGAATGAACTGTTTCGTTGCCAGACAAGGCTCCGCTGATAGCCAAGTATAGCAGTGGTAAGGTGTTGGGACAGCTTTATGTAGATCCTAACAGTTTGTGTGCACCGTTTGTCACTGTTATAGTGCAATTCATCTATTGTTTAGTGTTGTGTTGTGTAGTGGCTTTGCTGGCACGCATCCCCAAAATGTTTTCATTTGTTTGCCCCACCAAGATTTACATGCTAAAATCGCCACTGGTTTCATGGTCTGGCAAACACCGCTGTAGCTCGGCCAACTTCRACCGCAGATGCGGAAGGCCGACATTGGCAAATGCAGTAGATTGAGACGCATATATCTCTAGCTTAAACTGACGGATTTTGATGGGGATTTATTTGTTCCTTAGCCAAATGCTCCATCTAAACGTGAATCAATTCTCTATTGCGGTACGGTTCTAGAAACATAAAGCCCTTTACTTTCATATCACATCAAAATAATTTCACAAATGCAAAATATACACWTACACTCACTGTTTTAACYGGATTGAACACAGTTGCAGCCAACAGTATTTTTCAGTGACAACACATTTCTGTTGGCCKTCTTCCATAACACACAGGTGTCGGGAGCATACTAGATAGCTAATTAGCCCATGTGGTCCCTCTGTCTCCCGTCTGTCTTCCGCAAACACGCGCCATAACATGGATATATGGCCGTGTGGGAACACTAACCGTAACTCTATAAAGGTGTGTATCAATGTAACCTTTTGTTTTATGAAAGTTATTTCTCGCCGATATGAAAGAGAAGGTCCTTATGCTTCCGAAACCGTACAGCAAGCGACGTGTGTTAATGTTCAAACCTAGTGTCGGGGCTCTTAAAAAAATTAAAATACAGAAGACACCTTCCTCCAATGACTCTTATGTGTAATGTAATGGAACTGAGAGTCATGATCAAGGGCTAGCATCCCATATGATGTCATAGCCACACAGATGGATGCTCCAATGCACTTTTATTGAGTCAGTGTGAACTGCTTGTTTCTGAGTGTGTTTTGCTGAAATTTCATCTGACTAATCAGTCAAACGAAACAATGCTGAAACAGACCGATATTCAGTGTGCATTCTCTGACTGTGCAGCGGGATTTGCTGTGTCTGTCCGAGTGTGTCCCTGCCTGGGTCGTGTAGTAGGTATGTTCCTGTTCAAGAGGGTTTGATTTTGGTTAGATAACTGTGCTGTCCTAGATTTTCCGCCCGGAGTCCCATTTTGCCTTCCAGCCAAATGTTTTGTTTGTTTTTGTTTCCAGTTTCATAATAATGAATGCTGATTATGAATATTTCACTATCTCTCTCTCTCTCTCTCTCTCTCTGCACTCCTTTCCTCTGTTCTTCAGGCTCCGGAGCAGGATGAAGTGTTACAGTCTATCGACAGGGCCATCGAAGGGATCCATAACGTGGCCATGAAGAACGGGGGCAAATACAACCTGGAGCAGCGAGACGTGCTACAGTGAGTGCAACATTAGCATGCACACAAACACACACAGATGCATACACACACACACACGCACACGCACACGCACACTCACGCACACACATTTTCCCATTCAGGCACGTGCACAGATAGGGCTCTACCTGTGCAGAGCACATGCCCCTTTGCCCTTCCAGTCTCCAAAGTGCCCTTTTCGGTGGTAATAAAATTCCCCCCCAAATGTTTTATTTTTTCAGAAATGTTTTGGTCATTTTTCTTCGGAACCCACTGCCCGCAAGTCATCGTCAAGTCATTTCAGCAAGTCATGACACCATTTCAGATTGTTCTGAAATGGTTTCTGTAATTAGAAACAGATACGATAAGCATTCCTGTTACRTTTGTTGAAAGACAATTTGAACTAAGAAAATTGATTGAACCCAAATTTGACATTTCAATTGATAGGATTCATATAATATTCAATAAATATAGTACCCAACATCCGATTTGGAACAAACCTCTTCATAACAATGAAGTCATCCACGGACCCCCAACACCAAGACTACCCCAACGGCCAGTATACAGTATCAGTTCTCTATGTTTGACAAGTAGTGTATTGCTGGTTTTGTTTATTCATACTATGTAATCTCAGTGAATTTAATGATGTCCCCCCCTGTTCAGAGAAATTAGCCATTGAAGTCGCTTGCATTTCCCCTCATAAATTAGTGAAAGTACACCGTTTTGCCCACTGATGCTGCTGTTCCTGCTACTGCCACACCCTTTTATCAATTTTACTGGTCTCTTGTATGTATCAAGTGGATCACAATTTTTTTTGTTGCAACATTGGGTAGAAAACCAATAGCTTTTGCTCATGTAGAAAATCAATTGTGTGGTCATCCTCGCAAGTCAAGCCAGTCCTCCATGAATGCAATTCAGTTTGTCCAAACCTCTCGCCCACACGACGGCCGGTTGGACGTACTGCCAAATTCTCTAAAACAACATTTTAGACGGCAAGTGGTAGAGAAATKAACATTAAATTCTCTGGCACAGCTCTGGTGGACATTCCTGCAGTCAGCATGCCAATTTCACGCTCCCTCAAAACTTGARACATCTTTGGCGTTGTCTGACAAAASTGCACRTTTTAGAGAGGCATTTTATTGTCCCCAGCACACGGTGCACTTGTGTAATGATCATGCTATTTAATCAGCTTCTTGATATTCCACACCTGTCTGGTTGATGGATTATTTTGGCAAAGAAGAAATGCTCACTAACAGAKATGTAAAATTTTAGWAAAATACACTTKTTTGTGGAACATTTCTSKGATATTTTATTTCAGCTCRTGAAACACGGGACCAACACTTTACATGTTTAATTKATATTTTTGTTCAGTGTAGTATGAATAAACAATACACCAAGCCACAGCTTTATACTACTTGTCAAACATAGAGAACTTATACTGTATACTTGCCGTTGGTGTGGGGTGTGGTGGGTCCGTGGGTAGCTTTTGGCATTTTATTTGGTCTCCCTCATGTCTCACTCATTGTTTGGAAGAATTTTTGTACAAATCGGATGTTAGTTACTATATTTGTTAAATATTATATCAATTCTATAAATGAAAAGGGCCAATTTGTGTGAAATCAGTTAGCTTAATTTCTCAGAGATCAAAATAATGTTGCAGGAATTCTAATCTTATCTGTTTCTAACTACAGAAATTATATCAGAATAATCTGAGATGGTGGGTGTCGAAATCCTATTTCTTGTGGAATGACGCAGAGGTAAATCACAATCAGTAAAATAAATCAGGCTAGCTAACTAGCAGTTTTACATCAGTCATCAACGTCATGATCAGCTGATGGACTTTACAGAAAAACCACATGATTTTACGTGTTGAAAATTACATGATTTCACGTGAAATCAGGCCCGCTTTCACRTGTAGTTTCATGTTGCTTGACATTTTTTCACGTTATCACATTAACTTCACACAAGATCACATGAAAACATGTGTTTTTGGAACACTACACGTGTACACGTCAAATACATGTGTTTTTTCTGTAAGTGAGCCCACCCTTTTTTTCACAATGTCAATAATGTCTTTAGGAGGCACTGTAACTAGATTGATTACAATTGGTGATGATGAGTGAGTGTTGCAGAAATAAATTGGCCTATGTAAAAAATAAAAAATAAAAATAAAAATGTTTTGGCTACTGAGGCATTTAGAGCACCTGTCCCCTGAAAAGGTCTGTGCACGGCCCTGCTCCTATTGTTATACCATACACAACCACGCATGCAAACTAGTTTCATGTTGTCTGATATTTGAATGGTCACTATGTAGAATCGTCATGCTGCAGGTTCCTGATTGGTGCATCTTCTGCATTGTGATCAGTTATCTTCATAAGCTCCATCTGAAATAGCCCCCTATTCATTATTTAGCCTGGTCCACTATTTTAGTAGTATTAAATGCTGTTTCAGACATAGCCACTGTCTCTCTCTCTCTCTCTCTCTCTCTCTGTGTCTGTCTGGAACAGGAAGTTGATCCATCACAGGAAGGAGACCCTGTCAAGGCGAAGTCCAACTTCATCCAGTCACAAGCAGGGCCTGCCCTCATCTACCAGCGAACTGTCCCTCAGCCACACCCCTCAACCACCCAATGGTGTCAGTCGCACCCTGTTCGAGAGTACCGACAATCTTCAAGGGCTTTACCAGGTATTGCAGTATTCGTACACACCTGAACAAGAATACTTCATAGTCAATTTTTTGAGGAACCTGAGACAAGTGCATGCACATAAATATCCTGATATTTACTGATTTACTCTTCTTTCTTGCAGGTGCCTCCTCAGCCCCGCCGTGCAGCACCCATAACCCCTCCCCCTCCTGAGAAACAAAGAGCCAGCCGACGCCCAGGTGACTGTCTCACTATCACCATGGAGACGCAGAGCTACTCATCTTCTATCCGGACACACACAAGCGCACACACACACGCACACATATACACACTACTCATGCAATCTACTGCAACATTACTTCTACACTGACTCTATCCTCTCCCGCACTTCCTTAGTTTTCCTTGTTCTCTCGTTCTCAGCAGAGTTTTCCATTCCTCCACCTCCTGGCCCTACCCCTCCTGCCGGGACTGGCCTGTCCCCCTCGGTCAGCTCCGCCTCCCTGGACTCTGTCTCCTCCCACTCGGTGGTGTCCTCTGATGTCAGCCTGACAAGCGTTGCCAGCACCCCGCCCCCAGTGCCAAGCCGTGTGAAGCCCCCACCCCATCCTCCAGACGACCTGCCCCCCTCTACCCCCTCTCCCCAGCCAGTTCCCTCAAAGAAGGGCCATGCCCCCCAACCACCACCACAGCCCACTCCACCACCACAGCCCAGCACCGAGGACCAAACAGAAACCGACTGGCCTCTTGCCCCGCCCTCTGTCGCTGAAAGCACCCCCGGCAGCCCCTCTAACTCAGAGCCTGTTCCCGGGACAACAGGGGCGGAGCTTATCGAGCTGGTTCGGAGCAACACGGGCCTGAGTTACGAGCTGTCTCGGGTGGCGGTGGGTGTGGTCGTGGGTCACCTGCAGACCACCCTTCCTCAAGCCTCCTCTGCCTTAGAGAAGGTCCTCCTCTCATTGGTAGAGAGCAAGGTCAGTCACGTAACCGTATAGTCGTAGGATGTCAACTAACTTGCTCCAATATATGGAATTTCATGTTAGGACTGTGTTATAACCACACCTTCCAGAACAGGGTTCTCCAACTGGCAGCCCGCTGAACGAATTTTGGCTGCAATGATTTTAAGTTTTCAGAGTAATTTTTTATTTTTTTYCYCATTTTTATTGTTGGACATAAAAGACTGTAAAAACACCAGCWWATCAGCTCAAAGTGATTATAATTTTGAAAATTTGTTCCAAAGTATTCCCACATAATAGAGATTATATGTGATCCTATACAAATGTAACCAAGATTTGAAATTTGTATTTGTATTAAGGCTCCCCATTTAAGGCTCCCTCTTCCTGTGGTCCAGCAACATTAAGGCAGTTATATACAASAAAAAATATATTACATGACATTACATTTCATAACACTTTTCACAACACATGAAGTGTGTTCCCTCAGGCCACTACTCTACTATCACATATCTACATGACAAAATCCATGTGTACGTGTCTGTACTGTAGAGCGTGTGTCATATCATGTGTATGTGTGTCTCTTCACAGTCCTCGCTGTTCTATAAGGTGTATTTTTATCTGTTTTTGAAATCTGATTCAACTGCTCTATGTAGTACTGTGCACCYCCAAGATTCTGTTCTTGACTTGGGGATTGTGAAGAAACCTCTGGTGGCATGTTTTGTGGGGCATGCATGGGTGTCCGAGCTGTGTGCTAGTAGTTTAGACMGACACCTCTGTGCATTCAGCATGTCAACACTTCTTACAAAAACAAGGAGTGATGAAGTCAATCTCTCCTCCACTTTGAGCCATGAGAGAKTTACATGCATATTATTAATGTTAGATCTCYTTGTACGTTTAAAGGTCAGCCRTGCTRCCCTGTTCTGAGYCAATTGTAATTTTCWGAGGTCCCTCTTTGTGGCAGCTGACCATACTACTGAACAGTAGTCCCGGTGCGAYAAAACTAGGGCCTGTAGGACCTGCCTTGTTGATAGTGTTGTTAAGAAGGCAGAGTAGCGCTTTATTGTGGACAGACTTCTCCCTATCTTAGCTCTACTGTTGTATCAAATTATTACGTTTTGGTCAAATATTATTTATGTTTGGGCTTCTTGCCGTCAATTTGCGGTCTTCAAATGAATTGTAAATTATATACCGGCCCCCTGACCATCCACTCAAGAAAACGTCGGCCTCCGGCTAAAATCTAGTTGACGACCCCTGCTCTAGGAAGTGACGTTGTCAAATGCGCACGTTATACATCCGCGCCTGACGAGAAACTGTACACAAAGAAACCCGGAAAGCCTGCAAACTACAATGCTCTTTATACCGACTATAATTGTGACAATGTTTCCATCCGAAGTGGCTCTTTGGGAGGTCAAACAGATTCCACGTGCACGTAACATACCTCCCCCCCCGACCTCTCCCTGTAGGATCAGAGATCTGCGTTGCCACAGGGACAAGTGTGTCACGATGAACAGCGCCTGGAGGTCATATTAGGCGACCTCGCCCATCACGTCGACGACTCTCAGCAGCGCAGYTGGGCCCTTTACGAAGACCACTCCCTCATCGCATGTTACCTGGAGGAGCTGCTGAAGATACTGGTGAGACACGTGAACTTGGGGACAGTTGACTCGGGGCTGGCACCTGGATAGCGGGTGTGTCCAAAATRGCACCCTATTTCCTGTTTAGCGCACAATATGGAGAATAGGGTTCTGCTTGAGACGGAGCCAAACACTTTCCTTGATTACCTGTTGGGGTTTGATGTGAGAGGACCACTGAGACCTTTGTTGAATCTAAGGAAGTGTGTGTGTGTGTGTGTGTGTGTGTGTGTGTGTGTGTGTGTGTGTGTGTGTGTGTGTGTGTGTGTGTGTGTGTGTGTGTGTGTGTGTGTGTGTGTGTGTGTGTGTCTCCGTCCAGACGGATGCAGATCCAGTGGTGTGTAAGAGGATGTGCAGGGTCAACCACTCTGAGCCAGTGCTGTCACTAGTGTCCTACTATCAGATGGTAAGCGATTCTACTCCCACACCGTCGCTACTGTTCTCCTGTTGCCCACCCAAGAGGACCGCACTATTGTTAAATGTGTTGTTGGTGCTAGGAATGTACTTCATTATCATAGATTGAGTGACGTCTCATTGGCACGTTGTCAGCGATGTGTAACTGTGTGTTACTTCCTGTGTGCCACTGTGCAGGAGCACCGAGTGTCTCTACGCCTGCTGTTGCTTAAGGTGTTTGGGGCGATGTGTAGCCTGGACTCTGCCCTCATCTCCACCCTCCTCAACTCCATCCTGCCCATGGAGCTGGCCAGAGACCTGCAGACTGACACACAGGGTGAGGAGGCCTCCCCTCTCTCTCTCTCTCGCTCTCTTTCTTTCTTTCTTACTTCCTCTGCCTTTCTCTCTCTCCGTCTCACTCTCCATCTGCCTGTCTCTCTCTCTCTCTCGCTGTATCCATCTATTCCTCTGGCATCCATCTCTTTCTTTTCTCTCCCTCTTTGGGACCTTCCTTATGTCTTATGTCTGATTCAGTCTCTATTATTCAGCATATCTGTGCCCCACTATATTTCTTTCATTAATGTGTGTGTGCCTGTATCTCTTTCATTAATGTGTGTGTGCCTGTATCTCTACCCCCCCCCCCCAGAGCATCAGAAGATGTGCTACACATCCTTGGTCCTGACTATGATCTTCTCTATGGGGGAGCAGGTGCCATATCACCACTATGGTACGTGCAATATCCCCTAACCCTTACTATGGTACGTGCAATATCCCCTAACCCCCTTAAATATCACCACTATGGTACGTGCAATATCCCTTAACCCCCTTAAATATCACCACGATATTGCTTTAAAAGCCAAATGTGTCAGCTATAGAAACAAAAGTCCAAAATGTATATATTGATTGATTGATTGATATAATTGACATTTTCTCCTCTCTCTCTCTCCATCCCTCCCTGCACAGAGCACTTAAACGCTAGCTTTGTTCAGTTCCTGCTAGATGTGGTAGAGGAGGGTCTTCCCTCTGACCCCACAGAACAGCTCCCTGACCTCTGCGTCAACCTCATCCTGGCCTTCAACCTGCACCTCACAGGTGAGTCGACAGAGGCTTTAGACAGAGCAAACACCTTTTAGTTTTTAGCCATCTGYAGTTGCTACATSCATTTTGGACTTCACTTCTAAATGATTMATAWGTACCCATTGATTCCTGAAGAACATAACTTATAAACGCCTCATGACGAGCTTAGTTCAACTATCGTACCCCGTCAGAACCCAAAATATAAGCTTGTTTTACTCCAATGTTTGTAAACAAAAGTAGTAGTAAACATACACTGTGTAGTCTCAAAATAAGGTTAAAACTAGAATCGTTATATCATGGATGGTCATTCCTTGCATCCATAGATCTGTCTATAAATGTGAGAGTGGTTACAATTCTCCAGCCCCATCCCTCAGCTTTGTTCCCGAAACATTGACGGGTAAACKCTTTGTYAGTGTTTCAACTGCGGATTGSCACTTTAAAGGGCTACTTGACTACTTTTCAACCTCATATTCATCGTGATCTGCAGCACCATACCAATTTAATAATGTATTTAATCAATGTGAGGTGAAGAAATGGTGACGAGCCCCTTTAATGTGCCATCAGAATAGTGAATCAGGAATGTTCCATATCGACTGCTTTATACTTTGGGATAATAGAGACCCGAGTCCTCTTTTGAAAGATTTTGAATTACTTGAACTGTGTGTGTTTGACCTTCGAAGTGTGGTATTTGTGGTAGTGTAAAGTGTGTTATTTGAAGGTGGATACTGTATGTTCTGTCTCTCTCTCAGTGCCCAGCAGCAACGTGATAATGCAGACTTTGATCAAGAAAAACGTGAAGCTCTTTTCTGAGAAAATAGTGCTGCTACTAAACCGAGGAGGTGAGGCACACACTTGTTAACATGGATTTTATTCAATGCAATTCAATACATTTCAATTCAATATTTTTTTCCCTTTATCTCTCTCTTACTTGGTCTTTCTCTCCTCTCCAGATGACCCTGTGTGTGTCTTTAAACATGCCCCCCCTGCCCCACACTCAGTTCTTAAGTTCCTGCAGGATGTCTTCGCCAGCCGAGACTCTGCTAACATCTTCTACCGCACGGACATGATGGTGATGATAGATATCGCTGTTCGATGCATCTCTGACCTCTCACCTGGGGAAAAGGTGAGACTGATATACACACACACACACACACACCACTCCTCTTTCCATTGGCCAGCCAGCAGGAACCCTCGCCATGACATCATCCCGAACAGGAAAGCGAATGTCCGCTGTATAATGACTGTGTTAATGGCCTCTCGCCCTCTCTCTCTTTCACCTTCCGATCTTTCTTTCTTTTTTTCCTCCTCCCAGTTGAGAATGGAGTACCTCGCGCTCATGCACTCCGTCATGCGCTCCACAGACTACCTGGAGCACCGGCACCGCCTCTCCGACCTGCAGGGCGCGCTGCAGAGGATTCTAAGAGAGGACGACTCGGGAGCGGACGAGGGCGGGTCCACGGCCAAACAGATGGATAAGCTAATAGTGCAGGAGATCTACAAKGAATTCCCTCAGATCAGAGACACCTAGGACGACTGAATATGACAGCGGTGGTGTGCACTCATGAGCCGGTAGTCTGTCTCCTTTATACCGAGGGATGGTACTGTGGCGCTTCCTAGGGTTGACGGAAGGACTGTAGTCAGCTACTTAGTTTCTGAGTGTTACAACCCTCTGTCACACTTTTTACAATTATGACATAAGAGATGGCATGAGCACCAGCTGTCACGGCGGTTGATTGCATCCGTTGTGTCATGATTATGATAATGCTATGTAGCTCTTATGACCGAGGATTCGAGTGAAGTGTTACCCAACAGCATACTGCATTGTGCTTTAAATGTGCTCCCTTGTACTGAGGGACCAAACTGCGGTGTGAACGGAGGGTCTTGTAACCCTGGGACTGGTGTGCTGTATACCGTCTTCTTACTTTCAGTCTATTCATGTGTCTTGATCACTCTTATTCCTCACCACCTGGCATGGCCTCACAGTATGTTACTGAGACAGTTCAAAGAAAAGACAAATTAGGTGATTATACTGATAACAAAACATTCTGGTCCAGTTTCCTAGACACTGATGAAGCCAAGTTCTGGACTGAAAAGSGTGCTCAATGGAGAATCTATATTAACTAGGCTTAATCTGTGTCCTGGAAACCAGACCTCTGACAATAATACATAATACATTCTAGGCTTTGAGGTTAGTTTAATACTCACTATTTATTGCAATGGCAATGCTGCTACATGAGCCTCATTTACCTTAATATCTATGGCTGTGATTCTCTGACTGAGCACAACTTGTGACCTTGCTTTCGCCATTACTTGTGACCCTGCTTTCGCCATTACTTGTGACCTTGCTTTCGCCATTACTTGTGACCTTGCTTTCGCCATTACTTGTGACCTTGCTTTCGCCATTACTTGTGACCTTGCTTTCGCCATTACTTGTGACCTTGCTTTCGCCATTACTTGTTACCTTGCTTTAGCCGTTACTTGTGACCTTGCTTTCTTCCCTACACTTTAACTACAGTAACCTCCACTCTGGGCATGGCTAAAGTATGACATGCTCTAAATTCTTCTCAACCAGACCACTCTTACTCTGCTCTGCTGCTTGTGCTGTAGATGGAACGTAACGGTACTGTAATAACAAGCTGTAACACGCTGCTTCTACATACTAAGCCTTGACTAACTTCCTATATCGCTATGGCTCTCTGAAAGGGAATGTAGTTATTTATTCATAGGAAATAATAAGGGATTGATAAGATTCGATTGGTCAGTATTTTTWTTTTTTTTAAATGTAGTCTGGGGTTAACTAAGGGACTTGTCACCTAGATTGATTGATTGCTTTGCCCTGATCATTTTGGTCTGAAATCTATCAGTTACCACAGTATGGTGTCTCCCATCCTTAGGATGGCACTCTACTATGCCCCCTACTGTAATTTAACCCTTTACTATAGTACCCCTGAGAATCAGCCTACAAGACACAGAGCTTATCTTCTTAGTTTCCACCAGTTTTGCACGACACACAATTTTTATTTTGCAACTCTCACTCTTACTGACTTCTCTGAGTCACTGTCTCCCTCTCCGTCAGAGCGCTTTCTCTCTTTGTGTCATAGTTTATTTGTACTTGGCTCTGTTAGAGCTAATAGGGGGAAGTGTTTATGTGGCAAAATAGTCGTGGCCGTCATGATGCACGTATACCTAACACACACTTAAAAGGAAGTGTTTACACATATAAACATATATACCAGAGTGTATTTTCTCTGACGTATGTGTTTTTATTATCCAGTGTTCATGCATAAAAGCTATGCATGTGTGTGTCTATGTACGGTTTGTGTATATTTTCGTAACTATGTATGGTTTTATCATCGTCCCTGTAGGTTTGAGCCTCCATTGTCCCTTAAGGTACGACTGTGTTATAGCAATAAMACCAACTGAACTATATTTTCCCAATTAAATATATCTGAAATGGTTGTTCAGAGAGGGGTGATGCAACAAAGTGTATTTTCTTAATGTTTACAATCAACTAATAAACATCTCAATGAACAGTGAGTGTTCCAGTTTTTTGTTGTTAGTGTACTGTACAAATTTCGGGTAAATATCAACATTTTAATAAAACAAGATGATTTTGATGCATATTTAGCAATACCAAATGTTTGCCATTTATTTGAAATAGTAGGGTCYAACATTTTGTGAGAGGAAATGCTTAATTCTTACTGTAGTGTAGGCCTATAAAAATATGAAGCATTTATGGTCGGACACTAAGGCTTTATAAATGGGATGCACTGTTGAAACGCTACATCCCGAGGGGTTCGTGCTGATTGTACGGAGATTGTGACAGCCGGTTAACTGGCGTCCCTTGACAAAGCAAGAACAAGATGTACGTCAGGAGAAGTGCAGTATTATCATAAGGAGCGTTATACTTGGAATACGGAGGAGGAATGGAGGGAAAAAGAGAGGCAGAGGAGGTCTAAGAGAGAGAGAGGGAGGAAGAGGGTGAGCTTGAGCCGGTTGAAAATGGCAGGGAAAAGGGAGATGGTTTGTTAAAGAAGAATGGTAGAAWGTGTAAGCAGAGTGAGTTGAAGACAGGAGGAGAAATGGAAGTGAATGAGGGCGAAGTATCGGAGGTGATAAGTGTGGTGAAGTTCTCTGCTGGTCAGATGTAGCAGGCTCTCCACTTTAAACAAATGAGGGCAAGAGATGTGAATTGTCTTGCTCTCAAGAAAAGGGTGCCATTGAGTGGAGTGATTACTGGGGGTAACGGTAAATGTGAAAGCTGACCAACTGAAGGGGAAGATTCCCAGTGTTTGTGATGCTCACCATTTGGTGCGACGCAGACAGGGTGGCATGAGTGGTGAAACAGAAGAGTCGTTGTCTGCTGTTTTGATGTTGAGTCTTTGGCCGACAAAGTGATGGTAGGATATTATCCTGTACGAGCTTTTGTGACGAATACATTACCTTGTTAAAGGTGTCAAGCTTATAGGCATGTGGCAGCAGTGTGTAGGAGTACAGACTGGAGAGTTCTGGCAGTAATAAAGMGATGCTCTGCTTTTTTGACACCACACTCCAAAAAAGCAAATTCTGCAGGCTCTAGTTTTGTCTAATCTTGATTATTGTCCAGTCTTGTGGTCCAGTGCTGCAAGGAAAGACCTTAGTTAAGCTGCAATTGGCCCAGAACAGAGCGGCACATTTTGTTCTTAATTGTAATCAGAGGGCTGATATAAATACTATGCATGCCAAAGAAACAATGTGCTCAAAATCCCAAATTGTTTGCGTAGTCAACTTACACACAGCTCTGACACACACAATTATCCCACCAGACATGCCACCAGAGGTATTTTCACAGTCCCCAAATCCAGAACAAATTCAAGAAAGCGTACAGTATTATATAGAGCCCTAATTACATGGAACTCCCTTTCGTCTCATATCGCTCAAATAAACAGCAAACCTGGTTTCAAAAAACAGATAAAGCAGCACCTTGCGGCACAACGCCTCTCCCCTATTTGACCTAGATAGTTTGTGTATGCATTGATATGTAGGCTACGTGTGCCTTTAAAAAAAAAAATGCATGTAATTCTGTCCTTGAGCTGTTCTTGTCTATTGATCTGTATTACGTCATTCTGTATTAGGTTTCATTTTTTGTGTGGACCCCAGGAAAAGTAGCTGCTGCTTTTGCAACAGCTAATGGGGATCCTAATAAAATAATAAAATACCAAATACCTAAGTGTGAGAAGTGTGCAGAAGGGCATGAGACAAAGGAATGTGTAACATTRTGGAAAGTAGTGGTATGGGTTAATTGTAGTGGTGCCCATGGAGMTGGGGATCAGTAATGTCCTGTGTGAGAGAGGCAGGTTGAGGTTTCCAGTGTTAGAGTAGTGCAGAWGTTGTCATACGCTGGGGCAGTGAAGAAAGTAGAGGATGATGGGTCAAGGTGGAGGGATCCTGAGAGGAGTGGTGTGACTAGTAGTTTTGAACCAGTACAGAGGGATAAACCAACAACTGATATATGTTTCAGTAAGATTAGATTTTTGGCATTTATWGCAATGGTTATCAACTGTACTGCAGGGATGGAACGTAAGTCGTGGAAAATAGAGGTTTTGGTGGCAGCTGCAGAGAGGTATTTGGGTGTGCAAGATTTGACGTCAGAAGAGTTAAAGGGTGTGTTAAGTGGCGGTGTCCCATCCATTCAGGCTGTTGGCCTGAAGTAGGAGTAAATAGATTTAAATAGTGGAGTATGGTATTTATTTATTTTTGGTGAGWTTAGTGTTAGATGGTAGGGTATCGCTCTGGATAAGAGCGTCTGCTAAATGACTTAAATGTAAATGTATTTGTTTTATTTATTTATTTCAAGCAAAGTATAAGGGAGTTATACCCCAGTCTAGTAGGTGGCRGTAATGCAACATTTATTGGATGCCAACCACCGTTAAACCTCATCAAAGAAGAAGGTCGGACACTAAATGAAGAAGAACCAAAGCATTTGTGTAACAGACAATTCGGTCCGGGCATTTATCTGGGTGAAAGGTCCACATTGGAAGACACGACGGTGGCTGTCAAGAAATATACCTTTCATTTGAACCGATAGTGGTGACACAGGGTTAACCTGTTAGCTAGATAGTTCTTTTCCCAACTAGTTACGGATCGTRACGACGCAATATTTTGTGTTTTCTTTTCTCGTTAGCTGTCTTTTCTTGAACAGAAACCATGTCTAAACAGCAGGCGATAAGTCCAGGGAAGAACTTCTTTGCTGGGGGCTTTGGGGGTGTCTGCTTGGTCTTCGCTGGACATCCACTTGATACCATAAAAGTAATTATTTATTTCTCAAAGTAACTCATTCCTCATTTAGCTAGCTGTCAATAATATCTTGCCTCACGAGCCTAACTTTAACTGGTATTTGCTGCACGCAGAATTCAGCAAAGTAATCAATTAACATTTATCTTTACAGATTTATAATTGGTTACTGGATGTGAGTGTCGTGGCTCTTTACATTTGATAGAACTCCTGACGTTTTCAAGAGACTGTCAGTTAACCCAATSAGCGAGGTCGAGTGTAACATTAGACCATTGACCTATGTCAATTTCTGTCATATCGCACAACATTAACCCTATGACAGTGACTGGCCTGTCATTACAGATGTATTATCACATGAGCCACTTATAGGAAGTAAGAAATACACATTGTAAAAGGTTTATTTATTTTCGGTAATTATTTTTATCCTGTGTRCTTGGTATGTGCTTAATATGCATTTTAAATGTATAAACCAACTCCTATATATGTTTGTACAWTTTGAAAAGGTTAATYAAACAAAACATTCCAGGGTTTTTATTTTTACTATTTTCTACATTTTAGAATTATAGTGAAGGCATCAAAACTATGAAATAACACATATGGAATYGTGTAGTAACCAAAAAAGTGCTAAACAAATTCAAATATATTTTAGATTCTTGAAAGTAGCCACTCTTTGCCTTGATGACAGCTTTGCACACTCTTGGCATTTTCTCAACCAGCTTCATGAGGGTTGAGGTCGGGTGATCTGAGCACTCCATCACTTTCCTTGGTCAAATAGCCCTTACACAGCCTGGAGGTGTGTTTTGGGTCATTGTCCTGTTGAAAACAAATGATAGTCCCACTAAGCGCAAACCAGATGGGATGGCGTATTGTACCATCACACCACCTCCTCCGTGCTTCAYGGTGGGAACCACACATGCAGAGATCACAGATGACAGCTTTGCACACACTTGCCATTCTTTTAACCAGCTTCATGAGGTAGTCACCTGGAATGCATTTCATTTAACAGGTGTGCCTTGTTAAAAGTTAATTTGTGGAATTTCTTTCCATAATGCATTTGAGCCAATCAGTTGTGTTGTGACAGGTTAGAGGTGGTATACAGGAGATGGCCCTATTTGGTAAAATACCAAGAACAGCTCAAATAATCAAAGAGAAACGACAGTCCATCATTACTTTAAGACATGAAGGTCAGTCAATCCGGAACATTTCAAGCGCTATGATGAAACTGGCTCTCATGAGGACCGCCACACGACAGGAAGACCCAGAGTTACCTCTGCTGCAGAGGATACGTTCATTCGAGTTAAATGCACCTCAGATTGTAGCAACACAATAAATGCTTCACTGAGTTCAAGTAACATACGCATCTCAACATCAACTGTTCAGAGGAGACTGTGTGAATCAGGCCTTCATGATCAAATTGCTGCAAAGAAACCACTACTAAAGGACACCAAAAAGAAAAAGAGACTTGCTTGGGCCAAGAAACACAAGCAATGAACATTAGACCTGTGGAAATCTGTCCTTTGGTCTGATGAGTCCAAATTTGCGATTTTTGGTTCCAACCACCATGTCTTTGTGAAACTCAGAGTAGGTGAACGGATGATGTCCGCATGTGTGGTTCCCACTGTGAAGCATGGAAGAGGGGGTGTTATGGTGTGGGGGTGCTTTGCTGGTGACACTGTAATTTATTTAGAATTCAAGGCACACTTAACCAGCATGGCTACCACAGCATTCTCCAGCGATACGCCATCCCATCTGGTTTGGGCTTATTGGGACTACTGTTGTTTTTCAACAGGACAATGACCCAACACACTTCCAGGCTGTGTAAGGGCTATTTGACCAAGAAGGAGAGTGATGGAGTGCTGCATCAAATGACCTGGCCTCCACAATCACCCGACTTCAACCAAATTGAGAGGGTTTGGGATGAGTTGGACCGCAGAGTGAAGTGCTCAGCATATGTGGGAACTCCTTGAAGACTGTTGGAAAAGCATTCCTCATGAAGTTGGTTGAGAGAATGCCAAGAGTGTGCAAAGGGTGGCTACTTTGAAGAATCTAAAATATATTTTGATTTGTTTAACACTTTTGTGGTTACTATATGATTCTTTGTGTCATATCATAGTTTTGATGTCTTCACTATTATTCTACAATGTAGAAAATAGTCAAAATAAAGAAAAACACTTGAATGAGTAGGTGTGTCCAAACTTTTGACTGGTACTTATATATATATATATATATATATAGATCTCTTAATCTATACATAAGTAATGTCATGTGTGTAGACCTATAGGGTGAGTATGTTCATATCCTCCTCTCTCTTAGGTGCGCATTCAGACCATGCCTGTGCCCGGCCCTGGCGAGAGCCCCCTGTATAGAGGCACCTTTGATTGTTTCAAACAGACCCTTGCCAAAGAGGTGGGTAATAGTAGGTGTATGGCTTTTTGGTTTTCCATTCAATGTATTTGTTTGTTCACCACTCTTTGCGCTCTCTTATTCATTCCTTCTCTCTCTTATGTTCTCTACAACAGGGGTTCAAAGGCCTGTACAAAGGCATGGCAGCCCCTATCATTGGAGTCACGCCCATGTTCGCTGTCTGCTTCTTCGGCTTTGGCCTGGGCAAGAAACTACAACAGAAAACCCCTGACGATGTCCTTACGTAGGTGATTGTTCCATAGTAGAGTGTCTTCCCCATTTTTTTTAAATGGTGAAATTGTGTGCGGGCGGATGTATGCTTGTGTGTGTGTGTGTGTGTGTGTTGTGCATTACCATCCGCTGTCCCTCTCAGGTATCCACAGCTGTTTGCTGCCGGCATGCTGTCAGGCGTGTTCACCACAGCCATCATGGCCCCTGGAGAACGTATCAAGTGTCTCCTACAGGTGAGCAACGCACTGACTGAACTGAACGTAGGTTAACAAGGATTAGGTTAACTGGGTTTTGGATAACAGGCTGAGGTCAAAGGAGATGCGTTTCAGTGAACCGCACTCACGTGATAAGGAGCCTTGCCATAAACCGGAAGACTTACGTTCCCTGGGCTAACACAGTCTTGTGGCATGAAGAAGACCCAGGGTTCCAACCTACTTGGTTACATTACATTTTATGTGTGTACAGATCCAGGCGGCCAAAGGGGAGGTGAAGTATGCTGGGCCCATGGACTGTGTGAAGCAGCTGTACAAAGAGAGTGGGATCAGGGGAATCTACAGAGGCACTGCTCTCACCCTCATGAGAGGTACTTCCTGACTGAATTTTCACTGAGTGTACAAACATTAGGAACACTTTCCTAGTATTGAGTTGCACCGCCCTTTTTGCCCTCAGAACAGCCTCAATTAGTCGGGGCATGGACTCTACAAGATGCCGAAAGTGTTCCACAGGGATGCTGGCCCATGTGGACTCCAATGCTTCCCACAGTTGTGTCAAGTTTGCTTGATGTCTTTTGGGTGGTGGACCATTCTTGACACACACGGGAAACTGTTGAGTGTGAACCCAGCAACGTTGCAGTTCTTGACACACTCAAACAAGAGTGCCTGGCACCTACTACCATGCCCCGTTCAAAGGCACTTAAATATTTTGTCTTGCCTGTTTACYCTCTGAATGGCACACACACACAATCCATGTCTCAATTGAACTCAAGGCTTTAAAATCCTTCTTTAACCTGTCTCCTACCCTTCATCTACACTGATTGTAGTGGATTTAACAAGTGACATCAGTAAGGGATCATAGCTTTCACCTGGATTCACCTGGTCAGTCTGTCATGTTCCTAATGTTTTGTACACTCAGTGTAAGTCTTATACCCGTGTCTCTGATATCGAACTCTTTATCTAGATACTTGTGTTCAGTAGTGATTGTGTAATTAAGACACAACTGAGTTTTTGCCAGTAGTTCTGCCAGTKTCTTACTTTGTTTCTCAGACGTGCCAGCCAGTGGGATGTATTTCATGACCTATGAATGGTTGAAGCGCCTCCTCACACCAGAGGGCAAGAGGTGAATGTGTGTTTACTGTGTGTGTATGCCAATGAAACCCTAAGCACGTGTGTCTTTGTCCCCACAAAATATATTTTACAGCTGTTTTGTGAATCTATGTATGATTAGCTGTTTATCTGTGTTATTGTTTGTGTTCCTTGTAATTTCTTTGTCATRGCATGTGTGTATTGTTTGTAATTAATTGGTGATTGGTTGTTCCACAGCCCCAATGAGCTGAGTGTTCCTAGTGTTCTATTCGCTGGAGGGATGGCAGGAATCTTTAACTGGGCCGTGGCCATTCCCCCCGACGTACTCAAGTCTCGCTTCCAGACAGGTGTGTCTTTGGCATTTCTGACTAAGACCCATTTTTGGTGTAAATACTGTTTAATATGTATTTCTTACCAGGTTGGGGTCAATTCAGTCAATTCTGGAAGTAAACTGAAATTACAATTCCATTTTTACATTTTCCTCATAGAAATCATTATGGAAAAATGGAAGTAGAATTAGAAATTAAATTTCGAATTGAAATCGAATTAACCTCAACCATGATGTCTTGTGTTGTCTTTTTTCTAACTGTAGTATATAGCTTACCAACCGTACTGTCTGTTTGGTTTAGAGTAGTAGAGTGACTAATGGCGTTGGCGATTTTCAGTTCGGCTGGCGCCTAGCCCAAACTCAGCTAGCCTGACCGAACGAGTGTGCTCGCATACTCCTTTAAAAGACCTTTGCTTGAAAAACGAGGGGAAAAAGCAGCAATAGTACTGTTTTTCCATTTTGAAACGCCGTAGACAGTATACACTTCCTCAAAATAGTCCGAATTAATCTAAGTCAAGAAATCTGGTGTGGATTTCGGGCTCCGAACTTCGGCTTGCCTCCAGAAAAAAAATTGTGACCGGACAGCCCAAAAAAAACCTCACCGAAGTTCAAAATGAACAAAAATGTCTGTATAATTCTGTATATGCACAAACTCTTCAGAACTGTTTCGGGTTGGGAATCATGCGGACGCCTTAAGTGTACTGTGTAAAACAGTAGGGTGACTGGAGCCCTCTCTCTCTCCTCCCAGCCCCTGAAGGGAAGTACCCTAATGGTTTCCGGGACGTTCTACGAGAGCTGCTGAGGGAGGAGGGCGTGGCCTCTCTGTACAAAGGCTTCACCGCTGTCATGCTCAGAGCTTTCCCCGCCAATGCAGTGAGTACACACGCTCTACTCACATACAGCACATACAGTCTGTTTAACTCTCATCACACTCACTGGCCAGTCAGAGATGGTACTCACACATGCTACGTCCACCCTACTCACTGATCTCCTATTACCACTTAATTACAGCATATCATACGCAGAATAAACAGTATGGTTTAGTGCACAAAACKTTTAAATCACCTGCATTCTACAGTCATAATACAATCACCCCTTGCCTGTAGAAATGTTACACTTTTCATGAAGTCAGTTAATGGTGACCACATTGATCTATTCTCCCCTTAGGCTTGTTTCCTTGGGTTTGAAATGGCCATGAAGTTCCTGAACTGGGCAGCACCCGGTCTGTGATCCCTGTCCACGGCCCAGGCGTAGACGTCAGAGACAGAACTAACTAACACAGTGGAGAACCGACAGTACTCGCATACATACACTTACGCAGAGATACACATTGAAAGTCTGACTGGCATACAGACTGAGAAAGATGCACACATTGTAGAGGTGGACAGAGGGGGGAACGCACACATTGTTCTCACTCCTTGGTGTTTTGCTTGCATTTTGTTTAGTTTTTTTGTGTTTTTAATTAGAACATTTGTGAATTGAACATGTGCCTTTACTTACTCAGAGTGAGTCTGCATATCAGGGAATAGGTACATTTTCACAGGGTGCGTATAATGTGTGTTAGTATGCCGTGTGTGTGCGTGTGTCTCTGTGTGTGTCTCTGCGTGTGTGTTTAAACAGAAAACATAGTGCTTTTAAAACATACCAGTACATTAAAACATCCCCGAATAGTCTCATTCCAAACTGTGATCCAGTAACCAAATCATTGCGTTGGAAATTGATAGTAGATTTATGAATGAATGAATGAATAATACTTTTCTCCAAGGTTRTTGCAGATGTAACTTATGCCACAACATGGAGAACCCTCATTGGGCCATTGTCTCATGTTTGTATGTGTCATTATGTATGTAAATAAATACAATGAAATCATGATCTACTTCTAATTTCCAATTAGAACATCTTATTACACGTGTATAACTATATATTTACTGAGCACCTCCGTCAAGGTCTGATACACAATAGGCCTAGACAGGCATGAATTACATTTGATCTGAAAAGTTGTGACATAGCCTAGTACGCCCGGTCAATACTTTCCGATACGCTGCTTCTAGTCTAAATGCGGAAACCCGTAGACCCGTCAATCAACCAGTAGACGCGGACTGGGAGTGGATTAAAATGGGCAGAACCGCGCTGTGCGCATTTAGCAAAGTATGCATAATGTCAGACCATAACTAATATTCGAAAGGCTACATTGCAAGGAGGTTGGTAAATTGGTTACAATTTATCTGTTTTGATAGCTGTCATTGGTAGTTTTTAGTAAATGTATTTTGATAGCTGTCACTGGTAGTTTTTAGTAAATGTATTTATAGTTATGTGATACTTTTTTTTAGGCCCATTGTTATGGATTAGGCAGATTGTTTTACTCAAGTGTGTATTTTTAACTTGTCAAAGATCATTATAGGCTACCATAGTTCTATGATGAGCATCGAGATACCTGTTGGTTTGAAGGACATGCTGCAAGGATACACTGTGGAGGTACTACGGCGCAGACCGACAGATTTGGTTGAATTGGCAATCCAATATTTCACGCGTCTTCAGGAGAGCCGAAAACACGACAAACATGCTAAAGACAGCCCGGTCAATTCTGCTCGAAAGGGGGTGGCTTTTGATAGTAATTCGTTTGAATCCGATGAAGATGAGGACTCTGATGACTATAGTGAGTGGCATTTTGCATCTCTATTTTACAATAATCTTCATGATTTGATTATTAAATATATTTAAATAATTTCCCATGTTCTTTATTTCTGTTATAACATTTTTACTTAATTATTATAACATTTTACTCGCTCCCACTTGCACACATAATAGGCTACATAAATAAGCGCACCAAATGCATAATGAATCATTATCTCATGATATTAGTCTCTATTCGATAATACTATGAAGTCCTTTTTAAGTCATCTGCACGCCAGTTGAATGGGTTCTCGTTGTAACGTGAGGGCCACTGTAGTCATATGATTTTCTCTTCCATTGCCAGAGGTTATCAGATGATATGATGCTACTGAATAGCTATTTGTCCTGATTTATTTCATTATTCAGTAGCCTATTTAAAGCAACATGAGATAATGGACGTTTGTTTGAGGATGTCTCAACCACTTTTGATAAATCAGCTGCTGTACTCTGACAAAAATGGTTAAAGGAGAATGTATCTGGCATGGTAGTAGTACCATCCCCTACCCTAATCATTTACTGTTGGATGTATCTATGTAACTATATTTAGACAGAATTGGGTGTAAGCTCGGCCTCCCGAGTGGCGCAGCTGTCTAAGGCACTGCAAGAGGCTTCACTACAGACCTGGGTTTGATCCCAGGCTGTGTCGCGGGAGACCCAGGAGGCACCGCACAATTGGCCCAGTGTCGTCCGGGTTAGGGGAGGGTTTGGCCGGCATTTCCTTGTCTCATCACACTCTAGTGACTCCTTGTGGTGGGCTGGGCGCCTGCAAGCTGACTTCGGTCGCCAGCTGGATGGTGTTTCCTCTGACACATTGGTGTGGCTGGCTTCCGGGTTAAGCGAGCAGTGTGTCAAGAAGCAGTGTGGCTTGGCAGGGTCGTGTTTCGGAGAACGCATGGCTCTTGACCTTCGCCTCTCCCGAGTCCGTAAGATAGTTGCAGCGATGGAACAAGACTGTAACTACCAATTGGAAATCACGAAAAAGGGGTAAAAAATTATTGGGTGTAAGCTAAAGTGTGTCAAATGATTCATAAGAACAACTAATATTGATGTTCAGTGGAACCAACTTCATTTCCAGCACTGAAACATCTMTCTCTTTCTCTAGTGCCACCTCCCACCCCAAATAAATACAGTCGCAGAGTATCTGGTGAGCCTCATCATTGGGTTTTGCATCCATTATATGCAGTGTATGAAGAATCTTATTTCTGTCTCTCACTTGTGTGTTACAGTCACAACATTCCCTTTGGGAGTATTTGTTTGTCCCCRGTGTGTGTCACTGTGTTTTCTTCCCCACAGTGTGTGCGGAGGCCTACAACCCAGACGATGATGAGGATGATGACTTTGAGCCAAGGGTGGTACACCCCAAATCAGATGAGCAGCGTCGCAGACTCCAGGACGCCTGCCGAGATATATTACTGTTTAAAACCCTTGACCAGGTAAAGTATTGTATTCAAGCCTCTGTCTTCTGTTATTGAGAGTTACTTCTAAGTTAAGAGGAAATACAGTTAGTCTTCCTGTTAGAGTTATTTTATCTTGTGTTCGGTTATGAACGAAACAAACACTCTCTTAATAGTCATCCTAACACATTGGAGTTTGTATTGATTTATACTGAACAAAGATATAAATGCAACATGTAAAGTGTTGGTCCCATGTTTCATGAGCTGAAATAAAAGATCCCAAACATTTTCCATACGCACAAAAAAAGCTTATTTCTCTCAAATTCTAATTCTATGCACACATTTGTTTACATCCCTGTTAGTGAGCAATTCTCCTTTGCTAAAATAATCCATCCACCTGACAGGTGTGGCATATCAAGAAGCTGATTAAACAGCATGATCATTACACAGGTGCACCTTCAAATCAAATTGCATTTGTCACACGCGCCGAATACAACAGGTGTAGACCTTACAGTGAAATGCTTACTTACAAGCGCCTAACAAACAATGCAGTTTTAAGAGATAAGAACAGCAAATAATTAAAGAGCAGCAGTAAATAACAATAGTGGGTCTATATACAGGGGGTATCAGTACAGAGTCAATGTGCAGGGGCACCGGTGTCGAGGTAATTGAGGTAATATGTACATGTAGGTAGAGTTATTAAAATGACTATGCATAGATAATAAMAGAGAGTAGCAGCAGCRTAGAAGAGGGGGCAGGAGGCAATGCAAATAGTCTGGGTAGCCATTTGATTAGATGTGCAGGAGTCTTATGGCTTGGGGGTAGAAGCTGTTTAGAAGCCTCTTGGACCTAGACTTGGTGCTCCGGGTGCTGGGGACAATAAAAAGCCACTCTAAAATGTGCAGTTTTGTCACACAACACAATTCCAGATATCTCAAGATTTGAGGGAGCATGCAATTGGCATGCTGACAGCAGGAATGTTCACCAGAGCTGTTGCCAGAGAATTTTATGTTAATTTCTCTACCATAAGCCACTTCTAACGTCGTTTTAGAGAATTTGGCAGTACGTCCAACAGGCCTCACAACCGCTGACCACATTTAACCAGCCCAGGACCTCCACATCCGGCTTCTTCACCTGCGGGATCGTCTGAGACCAGCCACCAAGACAGCTGATGAAACTGAGGAATATTTCTGTCTGTAATAAAGCCTTTTTGTGGAGAAAAACTAATTCTGATTTGTTGGGCCTTGCTCCCCAGTGGGTGAGCCTATGCCCTCCCAGGCCTACCCATGGCTGCGCTCCTGCCCAGTCATGTGAAATCAATAGATTAAGGCCAAATGAATTCATCTCAATTGACTGATTTCCTTATATGAACTGGAACTCAGTAGAATCGTTGAAATTGTTTTTGTTCAGTATATTTGGGTGATGCTTGTTGCTGGGTGTCCCAGTTTAGAATGCACATACACACACACACACACATACACACACACACACACACACACAACATACATCTTCTAATGTATGAGTGTTGTTTCTCTCTTTCAGGAGCAGTTCTCAGAGGTGCTGGATGGCATGTTTGAGGTATTGGTCAAACCACAGGAGCACATCATAGACCAGGGGGACAACGGAGACAACTTCTATGTCATAGAGAGGTGTGTGTGTGTGTGTTTTATTCACGTCACCAAATAACTGATTAAAACACTGTTTGGCAATGAAGGTCTACAGTAGCCTCAAAAGCACCCTCTAGGGTAGCACCATGTAAGCTATTTTCTGTCCTCCTCTGGGTACATTGACTCCATCCAATCAGAGGATCAGAGAATGAATCTAGTACTGAAAGCATAAGCTCCAGCTAGCTAGCACTGCAGTGCATGAAGTGTGGTGAGTAGTTGACTCAAAGAGAGAAAGAGAATAGTTGAACAGTTTTGACAAATKAATTTCTTCAACAATTAAGAAGCAGCAGAGAGAGAGCTAGCTATATTTCGTTGTAATGTTTTTCTTCTTAGTTTACTTTTTACTTACTTAGCTAATGCAGCTAATTTAGCCTACTCACAACCTGACTCAAACAGAGATGACCGCTATTTGTGTTAGCTAGCTGACTAAGGCTATCCAACATTGCAACTCTTTCAAGACAAGATAAGCTTTCGGTTTTAGAAATGTATTGCCACTGCCTGTGTAACTGCTAAACTGCTTGCTGTACACTGTACTGCGTGATTGTATGCATTAATTGGCTTGTGGGTTTACAAACGCAGTAGCTCTAGTTTGTCGACTATAACGTTAATATGGTGACAACAATGTAGGCTGTGTAGCGGTTAGTGGTTATGGTATGAAAGTTTGGCTTCGAGAGGTTTTTGCGGCTGGTTATAGACAGCTGTTGTGTTGTGCACTGAAATCAAAAAGCGTAGGGAAAAGGTGATAGGAGAGCCCATAGATGCACGAAGGAATTAACGAGCAAAGTGATCATGCTGTTTGTATGTGGCTGCTATGATAGTTAACTAAGTGTGCGGCTGATCAGGGGTGTATTTATTGTGTCGATTTTGTTGCAAAATGTTTCTTAAACAGAAGCAAAGAGAACGAAGCGGGGAGGGACCTACCTGAATTTGTACAATAGAAACTCTCATTTTGGACTAATGCTTACACCCCAGATCATCAGCTAAATACAGGCAAGAGTATGCAAGGCGGTATTGAATGTGTCACTGTCTGTCACCTTGATTACTACAATTTGTCTCTTGACCTGTACAACTATGTTATAAACTTTCATTTGTAGGCTAGGTTTTAGCAACCTCGTGATGGGTATATGACAAATACGAGTATCGTGTAGTAGCCGAAACCCATCGATTTTACATTGAGCTGTGTGAATGGAATATGAATGACAGTCATCCAATATGCTGTAATAGAAATAAGGCCATGCTCATAAAATAAATACGTCCTCCCTAATCTTAAACAGCACTGACCACCACTAATGTGAATGTGATGTCCTCTGATTGCTCTGATGTCTTGTGTACCTCTGTGTGTTGTAGGGGCGTGTATGATATTATTGTGCCGATTGACGGAGTTGGGAAATGTGTGGGGAAGTATGACAACAAGGGCAGTTTTGGGGAGCTGGCGCTCATGTACAACACCCCACGTGCTGCCACCATCATGGCCATCCAGGAGGGGGCACTCTGGGGACTGGTGAGTCACAGTAGGAGACCGAACAATCCTATTTTATACGTGGGTTTTTTTTCAGTGAGAGATGAGTAACCGGTATGTGTACGTTTTAGGATCGGGCCACATTTCATAGACTCATAGTGAAAAACAATGCCAAGAAGAGGAAGATGTACGAAGCCTTCATTGAGTGTGTACCCCTTCTAAAGTCTCTCGAGGTCTGTTTCATTTGACCACAACATCTTAAAGTGCTTCACAATAAAAGTGTACTGTGCAGTTTGTTTCAAAGGACACCATAAGCGAATGAATCACATTGCACACACAGAATCCATTGTAAACAATCTTTCCTCTCAGAATGCATGCGAAGATCAAGAATGCATGTAAAGATCATTGGCTTGTGGGTTTATACTTTTATCACACCATCGTCTGTCCTCGTCTTGCTCTTTCTCAGCTCTCTGAGAGGATGAAGATTGTTGATGTCGTGGGAATGAGAGTGTTCAGAGATGGGGAGTGCATCATAACACAGGTATTGTCRACTTTTGCTGTACATTTTTTATATTTGCTAACAATTCTCCTTTACTTCGTACTGTATCACTGCCGATTTCACTGCATTTCTGCACTCTTAGGGGGATAAGGCAGATTGCTTCTACATTGTGGAGTCTGGGGAGGTGAAGATCATGATAATAAGCAAAGTAGGTGTACATGTTTTTCGCCTTCCCTAGGAGGTGTGTTAGATCTACTGTATAAATAATGAGTTTGCTRTGGGTACCTGCTGCAAGGCACTGTATGTATTGTATGTATAGCTTCTTTGGAATGTGGTACGGCTGGCTTTCCTGCCTTTGCAGCTCGTGCTTTTGCAGCTAGTAAAATGAATGTATCAGGTTGGGTGGTAGATAAAGAACTGATAACTGTAATTGTTAAGAGTTATGGAATCGGTTACATCAGTACAGCAGTATCATCATCATGTCTACGTCTCCCTACCTAGACTAAGGCAGGACAGCAGGGTAATGCAGAGGTGGAGATTGCACGCTGCTCTAGGAGCCAATACTTTGGAGAGCTGGCTTTGGTCACCAACAAATCACGTGCAGCATCCGTCTACGCCGTGGGAGTTACCAAGTGCTTGGGTACGTTGTATGTACACACATACAAACCATTACTCTTCAGTCGTGAAAATTGATATTCATGGTCATGCTCTCTGTCTGTCTAAAGCAGTCAAAAATGAATAGATCATGGACTGTATTCATGCGTAAATGAAACGTAATTCCCTTTCTATGCACCTTTCTCTCTACGCGTATTCTGACCTCGAATTTAAGCATGAGAATAGCTGGAGATCTAAGAAATGAAGGTGTGATGGAGGTGTGTCTACAGATAGGCCGTATTCTGACCTTGATTTAATTCCCTCATAATTCAAATCAAATCAAATCAAATCAAATTTTATTAGTCACATACACATGGTTAGCAGATGTTAATGCGAGTGTAGCGAAATGCTTGTGCTTCTAGTTGCCGGACAATCCAGTAGAATAATTCCACTTCGAGGTGCATACATAACGACGCTGCCCATAACAATTCCACAACTACTAGCCTTATACACCACACACAAGTGTAAAGGATGAAGAATAATGTACATAAAGATATATGAATGAGTGGTGGTACAGAACGGCATGGCAAGATGCAGTAGATGTATAGAGTACGGTAATACATATGAGTGAGTACTGTAGGGTATGTAAACATAAAGTGGCATAATTTAAGAGTGCTAGGGTACATGTATTACATAAAGATGGCAAGATGCAGTAGATGATATAGAGTACAGTATATACATATGAGATGGGTAATGTAGGGTATGTAAACATTATATAAGTGGCATTGTTTAAAGTGGCTAGTGGTACATTTTTACATAATTTCCATCAATTCCCATTTTTTAAAGGGCTGGAGTTGAGTCGTATGTTGGCAGCGGCCGCTAAATGTTAGTGGTGGCTGTTAACAGTCTGATGGCCTTGAGATAGAAGCTGTTTTTCTAGTCTCTCGGTCCCTGCTTTGATGCACCTGTACTGACCTCGCCTTCTGGATGATAGGGGGTGAACAGGCAGTGGCTTGGGGGTTGTTGTCCTTGATGATCTTTTATGGCCTTCCTGTGACATCGGGTGGTGTAGGTGTCCTGGAGGGCAGGTAGTTTGCCCCCGGTGCATGATGCGTTCTGCAGACCTCACTACCCTCTGGAGAGCCTTACGGTTGGGGGCGGAACAGTTGCCGTACCAGGCGGTGATACAGCCCGACAGGATGCTCTCGATTGTGCATCTGTAGAAGTTGTGAGTGCTTTTTGGTGACAAAGCCGAATTTCTTCAGCCTCCTGAGGTTTGAAGAGGCGCTGCTGCGCCTTCTTCACAACGCTGTCTGTGTGGGTGGACCAATTCAGTTTGTCCGTGAGTGTTACACCGAGGAACTTAAAACTTTCCACCTTCTCCACTACTGACCCGTCGATGTGGATAGGGGGGTGCTTCCCTTGCTGTTTCCTGTTAGTCCACAATCATCTTCCTCTTGTTTTGGTTGACGTTGTGACGTGTGACGGTTTGATTATTTCCTGACACCACACTCCGAGGGCCCTCACCTCTCCCTGTAGGCCGTCTCGTCGTTGTTGGTAATCAAGCCTACCACTGTAGTGTCATCCGCAAACTTGATGATTGAGTTGGAGGCGTGCATGGCCACGCAGTCGTCGTGGTGAACAGGGAGTACAGGAGAGGGCTCAGAACGCACCCTTGTGGGGCCCAGTGGTGAGGATCAGCGGGGTGGAGATGTTGTTACCTACCCTCACCACCTGGGGCGGGCCCGTCAGAGAAGTCCAGGACCCAGTTGCACAGGGCGGGGTCGAGACCCAGGGTCTCGAGCTTGATGACGAGTTTGGAGGGTATATGGTGTTAAATGCTGAGCTGTAATCGATGAACAGCATTCTCACATGGGTATTCCTCTTGTCCAGATGGTTAGGCAGTGTGCAGTGTGGTTGCGATTGCGTCGTCTGTGGACCTATTGGGTCGGTAAGCAAATTGGAGTGGGTCTAGGGCAGGGGTGTCAAAGTCAATGGACGGAGGGCCAAATAAAAATTTAGCTACAAGCCGAGGGCCGGACTGTCGAATGTTCATTGAGAAATTTTTTAAATGACGCATATAGTCTAGTGAACCTAATTGAACCTACTGAAACCTAACAATATATTCCAATATGATCAGATAAATAAAGCAAATATTCTTATGGCTCGTTCAGTAATCTTTAATTTTCAACAGACACAAAAGACAAATTTCCTTTATATAAAAATCCCATAACATGAACATTAAATGAAAGAAACCGGTATTCAGGCACCATCAGTAGCCTATATTTTCTATTTTAGCAAAAGTGGGCTAAATTTACTTCAAAGAAAAAAAACAATAATAGCAATTTTCTATCATCCACTCAACTGAAATATTTTTAAAATATATTGGATTGAAATACAATAAAATAAAGTGCAAAAATCTATTAATCAAAAACAACACTTTGTTTAAGGAGAAGTAACATGCAGTGAAAACAAATATAAACTTTAACTTTTAAACTTGAACTGAGTAAAAACTCTAAATATGTGATTGCACAGTAATGTTCACTTGTTTGAGGTTGAGGGTGATACTTTGGTGGTCCCATCTTTTCCACAAGTTCATCAATGTTCGGGGTAAGGCTCTGAGCTGAGGAATGTCTCAGAATTGAGTGGAGGTGTTCAGCAGTAAGTCGACTTCTGTGTGATGTTTGTTCAGGTTCATCAAAGAAAACAGTTGTTCACACAGGTATGTGCTGAACATAAGACAACGTTTGAGCAGCCTGGATGCGCAGCTGGGGCATATGTGTCGGGGAGGAAACGGGCGAACTCCGCAGACCCACTGCCGCATATTTTGCCCTCAGTGCATCATTGCATTGGAGGTCAATCAACTCCATTTGGATTTGGTGTGAGCTTTCCACGTCAACAGCAAATGGGTTACCGAGCAGTTCCCAACCTGCTTTTTTGTGCTTCAAGTCAGCAAATCGGCGTGTCGCAAGACGTCGAAAGCTCAGCGGCAGATACCTATTTATCAGCCAACTTGCGCTCGGGAACGCACTGTAGGAGGCTTCTCTTTCATGGTTTGGCACGCTGGGAAAGTGGCTCAATACTTTCCGCATCTGCGTCTCCCACAGAGTCAGTTTGGTTTTAAATGCCTTCACTTATGTACATGTAATACAGAGATGACATGATCCCGACCCTGCAGCTGCAAGTTCATTGCATTCAGATGACTCGTAATGTCACACAGAAAAGCCTTTCACACAGAAACATTTCGTCTCGGGTTGTGTTGTGTCTTTCCCTTTGTCCAAGAACAGACAAATTCCTCCACGAAGCTCAAACATCTTTGAAGCACCTTTCCCTGGCTTAGCCATCGCACCTCTGTGTGATAAGGCAAATCACCATGCTCCGTTTCTAACTCCGTCAGAAATGCTTGAACTGGCGGCGGTATTCAAACTCTTGGCTCTGATAAAGTTAACTGTGCGCGTGATGATCTCATTACATGCTCCATTTTCAAGGCTTTACCGCACAACGCTTCCTGTGTATGATACAATGATAAGCTGTCAGCTCACCTGTCGCGTTTTCCTCTTTCATCTTTTTCCGTATCTTCGCCACCAGTCCGCTCCTGTGTCCACACATCGCAGGTGCTCCGTCGGTTGTCAAACCCACGAGTTTTTCCCAAGCAGCTCCATCTCATTTACACTCTTGACACCTCTTCATACAAATCATGCGTAGTTGTGCCATGCATAGGACGTAAAAGCCAAAAACTCCTCTGGTCACGCTTGGCTGGAGTCCACTCCGCGGATGAAAATTGACAACTGGGCAATGTCAGAAATGTCGGTGTCTCTCATCCACAGCCAAGGAATATGCAATGAAATCTTTTCCCTTTTTCACAAGCTGCTCTTTTAGATTGAGACAACTGGTCTACTCTCTCGGCACATGTGTGTTCTGCTCAGACTCACATTAAAAGAGTTGCCTTTTTTCTGGCAAACTCGTTCAAACTTTAATCATGCAGTTTTTGATGAAATCCCCTCCGAATGGCCGGGCTGTCTATTAGCGATCTCCTTCTGCCAAAATAAAACTCCGACAGCAGCCTGCCTTGTGATTTGGCTTTTATTGAACAGAGCCTTGTCGAGATTTGTAGACGCCTCGTTTGTCCATCTGCCTCTTCTTGCCTTTGTCCAATGGGTTCAGCTTTCTCTGTTGTTTTTCCGTCCGCGTCGTTTCGTTTCAAATGTGTCGTCTCAGATATACTCTCTTTCATACCGCCGACACCTTTTCCACACAGAAGACCACACAGGTTTTCCAGCTACCTCGTGAACATACTCCGACTGCCCACTCTTGTTTGAAACCCCGTTCTCAGTGTCCACCTTCCGTTTTGCCATTTTTGATGGGTATACTGAAAGTTAATTTTACTGTGATGGTGACGACTGCGTGCCAATAAATTTGAAATGAACGCCTATCTGCTCGGTGCGTCACCGTTGCATTGTGGGAAATGTAGTATCTGGTGCGTGTAAAAGATCTGCGGGCTGCCGGCTTGCTGCGGTCTGCGGGGCCGTTCTAATAATAAATCAAGATCATCCCAGGCCGTAAAAAACCTTCTCGCGGCCGGATGTGGCCCCGCGGCCTTGACTCTGACATATGTGGTCTAGGGTGTCCGGTAGGGTGGAGGTGATATGGTCCTTGCACTAGTCTCTCAAAGCACTTCAGATGAACGGAAGTGAGTGCTACGGGGCGGTAGTCGTTTAGCTCAGTTACCTTAGCTTTCTTGGAACAGGAACAATGGTGGCCCTCTTGAAGCATGTGGGAACAGCAGACGGGATTAGGATTGATTGAATATGTCCGTAAACACACCAGCCAGCTGGTCTGCGCATGCTCTGAGGACGCGGCTGGGAATGCCGTCTGGGCCTGAGCCTTGCGAGGGTTAACACGTTTAAATGTTTTACTCACCTCGGCTGCAGTGAAGGAGAGCCCGCAGGTTTTGGTAAGGGGCCGTGTCAGTGGCACTGTATTGTCTCAAAGCGGGCAAAAAAAGTTGTTTAGCCTGTCTGGGAGCAAGACATCCTGGTCCGCGACGGGGCTGGTTTTCTTTTAATCCGTGATTGACTGTAGACCCTGCCACATACCTCTGTTGTCTGAGCTGGTGAAATGCGACTGATTTTGTCTCTGTACTGGGACTTAGCCTGTTTGATTGCCTTTCGGAGAGAATAGCTACACATGTTTGTTATTCGGTCATGCTTCCGGTCACCTTGCCCTGGTAAAGCAGTGGTTGCGCTTTCAGTTTCACCGCGAATGCTGCCGTCAATCCACGGTTTCTGGTTTGGAATGTTTTAATCGTTGCTGTGGGTACGATCATTCGGGTCAATTGCAACTTTGCCTACATTGAAACGTCGCTCTGATCCGAATCAGCATATTCGTCAATATTGTTGTTGGACGCAATGCGGAACATATTCCAATCCGCGTGATCGAAGCAGTCTTGAAGCGTGGATTCAGATTGGTCAGATTATGTGCAATGAAACGATGAATAAAGTTGAGCAATCTACTTATTTTATGCCCTTGGGGGAATCCTCGTCGCCATATTGGAGGGTGGTAGGGAAGTTTGCAATGTAAGGCCCTCAGCCCTCGTTTTTAGTCGGTTTTGCGACTGTATAATCCCCATAATTCAATTCGTGACGATTGTACATCCGCTAAGAAAAGTCAACGAAAACTTCAAAACAACATCAATGGAGAAGTCAACATACAAGTGTAAGTAAAAACGAATGCAAATAAGTTATAAATTGTGCTACTAATGCACATGACAGCACAAACAGGTCTCGTAAAAAGTAAATATATTTTTGTTTGGGTATCTTTTGGAAATTGTAGAAAAAATAAATAAATGTCCTTCAGAAGTTCCAGCTAGGCAGGCTAACGTTAGTTAGCTAATTAATTTGCTAGCTATCATACAGTAGGCATATATTAATAATTATATATTTAATATAAGTAGACATTTAATCATAATTGACTGTAGCGCATATAAAGCACCCACAAGTTGAAAACACAATCATCGYGGGATGAACGATTGACGAAATTCCGGCCAAGGATGGACCATTAAAAAATCATTCCTGCCACATTTGGGACTTTTTATGCGCGAACTGGCCATGCTCGAGCAGAAAATTCGCGGCTAAAGTCTGGCTGCTGAGGAGAAATTTGTTTCACTGTTTGTAAAGGTACATTGACTCTGTCCACTGCTGAAATGGCCTCTTCCTGCGGAGATATTCTGGTTAAGGAGATTGACAAACGTGCGTCTGGCCAGGCGTTCGAGGTGATCCTAGGAGCTCCAGCTCCAGACGCCAAGGGACAGTTCCCCCTTTCTCCCCCCAAGAAGAAGGACCTGTCCCTGGAGGAGATTCAGAGGAAACTAGAGGCTGCAGAGGAGAGGAGGAAGTCCCATGAAGCGGAGGTTCTGAAACACCTCGCTGACAAGCGGATGCATGAGAAAGAGGTGCAAAGGAAAGCCATGGAGGAGAACAACAACTTCAGCAAGATAGCAGAGGAGAAGCTTAACCAGAAGATGGAGGCTAACAAAGAAAACAAGGAGGCCCTTCAGGCAGCCATGAGTGAGAAGGACAAAAAACTGGAAGAGGTGCGTGCTAAGAAGGAAACCAAAGAGGGCGGTGCCGAGACATCAGAAAACTGAACAGTTCAGTCTATAGGGGAATTGTATACTATAGGGTTTTTTACGTATCCAAAGATTGATTTATATTTAGTTGATGGCCAGTATTTTTGTTCACTGCCACCCACTTTATGAAGAAAAATAAGTTCTCCCAGTTTGTGAATTTAGCTTCTCTACTATAAGTGTACTTGCTATAGTTTTACATGTGGATATTTGTCTCCTTGTTGCTTCTATTCCACGGCTGTCTAAATGTTACTAGCCTTCAAATCCTCAATTCCTTTCAAATGGCATTGGAGGATAGGATCCAAGGTAATGTCCTTATACCACCAATGAAGCTTTGAGAGATTAACGAAAAAAGGACTGAGGAAGCAAGAATTTGACCTCAAGTAACTGTTTCATACACAGCCCATTTCTTTGGATATGTAGCTTTTGTCATTGCAGCTTCTGACCTAATGAAAAATAGCAGTGTACGTAGTTGTCCTTTAAGGAAGCATGTGCTGTGCATAGGCCCTTGACATGATCTCTATTCCATAGTGCAGCTTTGGAACAGTGTCCCCGTGTATCTCACACCTGACTGTTCATAGCACTTATTGATCACTGTTTGTTAACATATTGATTGGTTTCACCTTTTTTCACAGCATCAGGTGTTGTATTGCAGCTTTTGCTGTTCAGAGATCTGCTAGTCTTGTTCTTTAAAGAACTAGGGCTGATATGGCATCCTGATCCTATTACACTACCCAAAAGTAGTACACTATAAGGAATAGGGTGCCATTTCAGACACACCCTAAATCTAATCTTTGTGCCACTGCAGATTTTATGCGTTTGTAAAGTGGAGTTTTGTTTCAAAGCACATGACTTAGTGCTGTTGTAGGGCAATGAAGTAACTTTGCCAGACTTTTGAATCATCTAGGATGTTACTGGAAGTGGGTCCACACATGGAATGCAAAAGAGGAATACACTTTGGATTCTTAATAGATGTTACTAGTTGACTTAACTGTTGTACTAAAAAATAAAATTGTTAAACGCCAAAAGAAAATATATTTWAAAAAAAACATTCCTGCCTCCCTCGCCCCTTGCCCTGCAAGTGTATACTCGGTCAAACGTCATCAGAAGTGTTCACTTAATTTGAGGGGATAGGGTGTGTCTTTTAAGTGTTTGGAACGCAATTTGTTGTGTGTCCCTGGCTATCCGTCAATAAAAAATATAAGGTATCTTTACTTTTACTCAAGTATGACAATTGAGTACTTTTTCAACTGCTGCCATTCTCCATGCACTCTAATTTACAAATTGATAAGAGTTATTGATAATAACTAGGTAAATTAGAAAGCCATTTGGATAAGGGGGTTGTAAATATAAATGACAAATGTTTTTTTATCTATGTCACCTTATGATCACTGGAGACAAATGTGAAACCAGTCACATAGCAGCAAACTGAAGCATATCAACATATCACCTTTTCCACAGTAGAGTTTATGAAATGTTGGCCTTATAACTTGCAGATATGAAATGTGGAGACCCAAGCTATAGGCTTCTGTAGCCATATGCAAATTATAGTATAGCGCCAAACCTACCGAGTTGATTTATGATTTCTAGAATATTTTAATTGTATTTTAATTGTAACTGTATTTTGTACGATTTGTATCGTGTTAAACGTCCCGAACAGTCATTCCCATTTAAAATAGCATTTTGAGTGACTAAAATATCATCCATAATATTTTGGGGTAATGGAAATGCGAAAACTACCAGGAAGTTTGAAAAGACAGGCTGAGTGGGAAGGGAGTTTATTGTCATGAGCTCGCCTTGACTGACAGCTGTTTGAAACGCCTATGCCAAGAAATTTGGATACAGTGAGCAGTGTTGCAGTATAATCCTCTCAAGCTAATTTGGTGATACACAAAGCAATAACCTGGTTTCCATCTAACCTTTTCATGTGAGTAAAGTAAATAACGGATAAAATATTTAATTACCTGCCTGACGGAAACATTTTTCTATTTGGTAAACGTTCTAAATGTCAACAAAACAAAATACGCTAGACAAGGCGAGAGATTTTTGTGTCGGTAAAATTAATTATTAGAGAAATGTCAATGGAAACGCTTTTATGCGTAAATATTGATATAATAACCATCAAATCGAAGTACATTTGGAGTCACGCGATGACATGTTGTGTGGTCCTCCCATGTTGTGTTGGTCCCTCCCTTTCCTGCTATAACAGACTCTACTCTTCTGGGAAGGCTTTCCACTAGTTGTTGGAACATTACTGCGGGACTTGCTTCCATTCAGCCACAAGAGCATTAGTGAGGTCGGGCACTGATGTTGGGCGATTAGGCCTGGCTCACAGTCGGTGTTCCAATTCATCCCAAAGGTGTTCGATGGGGTTGAGGTCAGGCCATTCAAGTCAAGTTTTTCCACACCAATCTCGACAAACCATTTCTGTATGGACCTCACTTTGTGCACGGGGGCATTGTCATGCTGAAACAGGAAAGGGTCTTCCCAAACTGTTGTGACAGTTGGAAGCACAGAATCGTCTAGAATGTCATTGTATGCTGTAACGTTAAGATTTCCCTTCCCTGGGACTAAGGGGCCTAGGCCGAATCAAGAAAAACAGCCCCAGACCATTATTCCTCCTCCACCAAACACTACAGTTTGCACTATGCATTTGGGCAGGTAGCGTTCTCCTGGCATCCGCAGAACACAGATTCGTCCAGAGCATTGCCAGATGGTGAAGCGGGATTCGTCACTCCAGAGAACGCGTTTCCACTATGGAGTCCAATGGCGGCGAGCTTTACACCACTCCAGCCGACGCTTGGCATTGCGCATGGTGATCTTAGGCTTGTGTGCGGCTGCTCGGCCATGGAAACCCATTTCATGACGCTCCCGACGAACAGTTCAGCTGACGTTGCTTCCAGAGGCAGTTTGGAACTCAGGAGTGAGTTGCAACCGAGGACAGACGATTTTTACGCGCTTCAGCACTCGGTGGTCCCGCTCTGTGAGCTTGTGTGGCCTACCACTTCGCGGCTGAACCGTTGTTGCTCCTAGACGTTTCCACTTCACAATAATAGCACTTACAGTTGACCGGGTCAGCTCTGGCAGGGCATAAATTTGACGAACTGACTTGTTGGAAAGGTGGCACCAAAGTCACTGAGCTCTTCAGTAAGGCCATTCTACTGCCAATGTTTGTCTATGGAGATTGCATGGCGGTGGGCTCAATTTTATACACCTATCAGCAACGGGTGTGGCTGAAATGGGCTAATCCACTAATTTAAAAAGGGTATCCACAAAATGTTGTATATACAGTCGGAGTGTATATACACTTGTATATACAGTAGAGTGTATATACACTCTACTATTATTCTGACATTTCACATTCTTAAAATAAAGTGGTGATCCTAACCGACCTAAGACAGGGTATTTTTACTAGGATTAAATGTCAGGATTTGAGTTTAAATGTATTTGGCTAAAGTGTACGTAGACTTCCGACTTCAACTGTATATTGTTTCTTTGCCACAGATGAATTTTTTATTATATATGCTGATACCATACAGCCAAATTTTGGCCACTGTAGAGTAGCTATCTAGCTATATAAACCACGCCCGCCCCTCCGCAAACATGCCTTCTCTGATGTTGGTTACAAGGCGGAGAATATCATGTTACCATTGGTGTATTAAAATAATCCCGCCTCCTGAATCCAACCTTTTGACATGGGGGAACAGTAACTTTATGATCAAACTTTATCCATGTAGAAGCAACAATCATTTTTCATACTTTCATATGGTTTCATCTAAATATCATCCAATTGCATGAAAAACATGATTTTGACTGTTCATGACCTTTAAATATTAGCCCCTATCGGTAGCCACGGTCAGTTTTTCAACATACATTTATAACTGTCACTTTAATGTTACTTCGTTTGCAACATTCCATTACATCGTTAGTTTACCTTTCTTTCCTCTGTCACGTTTGTGTGGTTGTTCCTGAGGATTGCTACCAATAGTGGATCATATTAGGCTAACGTATTACAAGCTTTGCATTAATTTGGAACATGTAACCTATTTGAATCATTGTAAAATGCAGACCATACTTAGGCAGTTGAACCTGGAGCCTTGGCGGACGGCGCACAGTTCACAACCACTGGACCGTTGTCATCACAGTTCCATAAGTGAGGATTATTAGGGTAGATTTATAGGGCAACTGGTCAAGTTCAGGTCAACCCCTATTGTACATTTTTCTTACCTTCCAATGTTTCATGGATTGAACAATTTGAATATGGCAACTTCCAGGTTGAATCAAACCACTGTATTTTTGATAAACCAATATATTTTGTGAAAAGGCTCTCTAAAATATTTTTGTATTTTTTATAATTCATAAATACTTTCCTAACCTTAAATAATATACAAGATCAGAGTATTTTTAAATGTATCAATTGGTGCTGAAAAGTAGACAAATATGCGTGTATTTACATTCTGAACTGTTCTCTCCATATATTCTAATGAGTCTGTTGAGAAAATTTGAATTAAACGTACTGAAAACCCAGCGGTTTAATTAAATCTATTCAGCGCACGTGAAGGGAACCATGCCTGCAAAGCATTAGGCAGCTATGCATCTGAATACCAACTACTGAGACGTGCATAGGAAAGGAATACATTTCCGAAGTCTGAATCGGGCCCATAGCGCCTCAGAGTAGTCTCAGGAGTGCTGATCTAGGGTCAGTTTAGTCTTTTACACAAGGACACTATAAATACAGACCCAGTAGATCAGTATGGATCTAGATCAATAGCCTTTTAAAGAATTTGACTTGACACCCCCTCTTTCTCTCCCTCACCTCTCTTTTGCAGTAATAGACATTCAGGCATTTGAGCGTTTGCTGGGTTCCTGTAAGGAGATCATGAAGAGGAACATTTCCCAATATGAGAACCAGCTGGTAGCTCTGTTTGGTTCTAGTGTAGATTTGAAACATTAACGTGTAATTGTCTTTGTAAGAAATGTCACACACGAACACAATCCCACAAACAGGTGGATACACAGACTCTCTTTAGTAGTACTAAATTATACACAAAGTGTGCATACTTACACCAAAACATATTGGTTGACATTTAATTGTAGAATCTACAATTGACATCCATGTTATGTGAATGGCTTCAAATGACTGACCATTTTATTTACATTTAGCTACTAGTATTTTCCTTTTTAAACCATTGTGATAGTATCCATATTCTTCACCATGTTGGTAAATTGTTAATGTATAATTCTAGCCCAATAAATCTTCCTCATGCTGTTTTAAACTGAATTTGACTAAAGGTCAATGACAAATCAAGCAAATATTAACATGTCAAGACTTGTTTCACCTGCAGATTGTGAGACTTCATAAATGTAATCCCTAAGGGGTCGATATGTTGTCATTGCATGAATGGAAGCTGCTAATTTGCAATTTGTATTTTTCAATTACATTTTTCATTAAAACAAAGTTTGATGTGCTGCACTGTAGTTTATTGGACTTTAAGTGGTGTGAAAGCCAAGGGTGGCTGGGTGTGTGTAAGGACTTGGCCTGTGTCACTTATGCAACAATTCCAATGCACATTAACCCCTCTGATAGACAGTGTCAGTGATTAAATGCTATTGAACGTTCCATTTATAATGGGATTAATTTCCAAATACTTGACAACGTGAAGGGAAATCCCCTAACCCAACACCACATCCTGTATCAATCAATATGTTACATAAACTAACCGTGAGGAATGAAGTAGGCCTTTACTGAACACAGATTATATTTACACAATGTTCAAACATTTATTTCAAACAGACAGCATCTCAAAGAGAAACAACAATGACAAACATCCAGATGAAACAAAAGAGCTCATTTAATGTTCAAGTTTTCTGGATTGTTTTTTTATTGGAGTAACAAAATGTGATGTGCCCTCAGCAAACTCCACACGAGAGTTTGCCAACCTGCTGTATTAGAAGCATTTACTCCACGAAATCAAGGGGTTTCATCTGCGTCCTTCCTTACAACCCCAACAATCCCACCTTGTATTTCCACGGTTGGTTGGAAGTCTCTTGGTGTCAAGTCATCTCAAGTTCCATTTTGTCCATTTTAAATATTTAAAATATTTACAGAGTCCAGTATTCCAAAAACTCTTTAATCCCACTGTTGCTCGTATAATGCAGAAACAGGTGGAAGGGAAGAGCCTTGTCTGGTTTGAGTAGAGAGAAAATGGAACAGCAGAGCTGGTGGAATCAAAGGGGTTTGTTAGGCTGACACTGTCCTCTCTACAAGATCTATGAGTCCCAAATGGCACCCTATTTCCTTTCTGTGCTACTTTTGACCAGGGCCCTAAGTAGTGCACTATATGAGGAGTAGGGAGCCATTTGAGACATGCCCTAATAGTATTTTGAAGTTAATTCTTTCTCTATGGGATAGGCTGAAAAATGACGTTTGTTTAAATACATGTTGAAATGTCTATGTTTGCCATTGTTGTACAATGACCTATGATCCTTTCTTATGAAGAATTGAAAAATGAACCATAATCATTAAAAAGATGAAGAAAAAAAGGCCACACAGTTAGTCACTCATTCCTTTCATCAAACATCCAGATTTTTCTTCAAAGTATCTCCCTACGTAAAAATAAACTCCCCAATAAATACAAATACAGCAGAAAAAGAAAAAAAAATTGTCCAATAAGAATGGACACATATAGGGCTCTGGTCTAGTCCATCCCTGAGCTCACTCTTTTGAGAAGGACAAAAATACCAGGAGTGACAAAAAAAAAAGATATGGAAAAGGTAAAAGTTCCAATAGGACGTTATTCCTACATGTTCCCAGTGTCTCCAGGAGCAAAGATCCTGCCATTCCTCTTGGTTCCTGAGGCTCAACGTTAAGTACGTCCACTGAAGTGAAGAGGTGGTTCCCTTTTCCCGCTGGGGAAGGGGG